>NC_081856.1:53834129-54059129 GCF_963259705.1 Myotis daubentonii
CGGCTGCCCAGGTCGGGGAGAGGACCCGAGGCCTCCATGGCTGCAGGGATGGGGAGGAAGGGGGGCCAGGGGCAGGGGGCGCCGCTGATACTGGCTGTGCAGGTGGGTTCACTGTGGAGCCCAGGGGACAGGATGTGGCCGACCCTGGAGCCGCGCCCCGTCTGGGTCGTGGGGGGCAGAGGCCGTGCATGAGGAGCCGGTTCCTGCAGGCCCAGGGGGTGAGGCTGGGAGGAGGGAGCCCCAGCCTGCGGGGTCAGAGGCGGGTCAGGAGAAGATGGGGGCGTTGAGGGGGGCTCTGAAGGAGGAAGAGGAGTTTGTTGGACAGACAGCCGGGGCGGAACGCTTGGGTTCGGCTCAGGAACACGTGAAGGACACGGCACCCCTGCTGGGCTCCAGGCCCCCGTGGGCCGCCGTGGGGGGCGTCCAGGAGATTCGGGGAGGCTTGGGGTTCACGTCAGAGTGAGGGGAGCGGAAGGGCCAGAGGCGTGAGCAGAGGGCCAGGCCCAGGACCAGCCCCGTGTTTGGGCATCGCGTCGGGAGGGAGGGTGCGCGTGTGAGACTGGGGAGGGTCCAGGAGGAGACGGGAGGGGACTGCTGAGGGAAGGGGCCGGTCAGGGCACCTGGGCCCCCGCCGCACCCCAGCTCTGGGCCTGCCCCTCCTCATAAAGGGGGGTGCCGCCTGGCCCCTCCCCGAGGCTCTGATGCTGGAGAATGAGGTGAGGGTCCCGGACTCGGGGGCCTTTCGCCCGAGCTGATCTGTCTGCCCCCTGGGAGCTGTGGTCCCCCCTGTGCTGGGGCAGGGCCCACGCCTGGCCCGTCAGCACCGTCTTCCTCCGCAGCTGCTGGCTCTCCCTGGAGGGGGGGCTGTTGTACGCCTTCGTGGGACCCGCTGCTGCTGTGGTGCTGGTAGGGGCTGCCCCGAGGCCCCGGGCTCGGCCCTCGGTCATGGGGGCCGGGGGGGTGTCCACGGTCCCCTGGCGCTGCCGGGGAGCGGGTTGCCTGATCCGTGGGGACCAGCTGCGCACCTGCCACATGGGCGCGTGTTTGCACGAGGGACGGGCTGGGTGGGGGGGTAGCCCGTGCCCATGGCACCCCAGTCCCTCACCTGGAGAAGGTGGGGATCAGCGGGAAGAAAACCTGAGTCCCCCAAGCCCTGGGGTCGCCTGCCCTTCCGCACGTCCACCCGCACGTCCACCCGCCTGACGGGCTCCCAGGTCGCGGCAGCGCCTGTCGGGTGGGAGGGCCGCGTGGGGGCTGGAGCTCCGGTGCCCAGCCCTGTGGGGGCGGGAGGGCCCGGCTAGCGGCCGAAGGAGGCGGCGGGGTGGGGGGCAGCCTTTGCCTCTCCCGGGAGCCCCATCCCCTCACCGGGAGCGGGGAGGGCACAGCGCGGGCAGAGCGCCGGCACCCACCGCCTCTGCCCGCAGGTGAACATGGCCATGGGTATCCTGGTGTTCAACAAGCTCGTGTCCAAGGACGGCATCACCGACAAGAAGCTGAAGGAGCGGGCAGGGTAGGACCCAGAGCTCGCCCCCCCAGCCCGCACAGCGGGGAAACCCAGGCACGGGCCGTGCGGGCGCACAGCGACCCTGCCTTGCTCGGCTGCAGTGTCTCCATCCGGCCCCGCCCGCCTCGGGGTTGGGTGCCCGTCCCGTGTGCCCTCGGCGTGGGTGGAAGGGACAGTGGTTGGACCCGGACGTCCTGCCTGGGGCAGGGGCCCAGAGAGGGCAGTGCCTGGCCTGAGGGCACACAGCACTGCAGGCGGTCCTGAGCGGCTGGGCCGTCCCTGCTGGGGGAGGGCGTGGGGAGGGCGCTGTCCCTCCAGGGACGGGAGCACCTGGTCACGACCAGGCCGACAGGGGCCCCTCCCTGCCCCGCCCCAGCCTATGAGCCCCCCCACCTTCCCGTACCTGCTGCCTGTCCAGCCTGGCTAGTGTCTGCGTTGGGGCCCCCGCCCCGCCCCTCCCTTCGTGCCCGTCTTGCTTGTCCTGTCTGTGTGTCTGTCTCCTCTCTCTCCCTCATCCCACCCTCCTGCTCTCCCCAGGGAGCGGAAACTTCAGGAAGCCACCCCCGGGGTCCCTGGAGGGTCTGGTCCTGGAGGAACCTGCCGTGGGGAGGCTGTGGCCGGGACTGGGAGCCAGCCGGCCTCGGGTGTGTGGGCTGGGAAGTGGGGGCGGGCAGCCTGCTCAGGCCCCGGACAGCGCCCACAGCAGGAGGCCCAGGTGCACAGCGCCCCATGGTCACCCTGGAGGCAGGCCCTGCGTGTCCCCACCTGACAGCCCAGCAGCCTGAGACTCAGGCCGGGGGAGGTCAGGAGGCGGGAGTGGCTGCTCTGCCGCCTCGGCGAGGCCACGGTGAGGCCCACAGGCCCAGCCTCTGCCTTTGGTCGCCTTGGCTGCCCTGGCCGAGGGCAGAGCCTGCAGCGGGGGAGGTCCTGCCCCTGGCCCCACGGCCAAGGCCCCACTGGTTTGGGGGCCCTTGTCCTGGCTGGACCCCAGGCCCCCAGCCTCTCTCCCCCAGCCCTGTGTCCCCAGCTCCTTCCTGGTGGCTTTGCCCTCTGCCCCCTCTTCTGGTCCCCGGACCCCCCTGCTCTGCTTGTCCTGTGAGGGAGGGGGAGCAAGTGGTCTGGGTGCCAGGCCCACCCTGGTGATTGGACAGGAATCCCTGCAGGCAGATGCCCCCCCCATGGGGGCCGGGCTCCCCCTGGCCGGGTCCTTAGGCTTCCATGGCCCTGAGGGACACAGCAGTGACCAGGGGGGGCCCGCTCCCTAAGCACCTGCCCGCTGCCTGCGGGCGCCCTTTCTGTCCCACCGTGTGAGCCGGGAGACTGGCTCAGAGTGGCCCCTGTGGCCTGTGCTGTGCGGGGAGGGGCCCAGGCTGCCAAGGGCAATGCCTGAGGGAGGTGCTCCTGGAGGACTCCCTGGAGGAGGAGGCGAGGGCTGAGGGGCAGCAGCAGCTCCTCCCCTGGTTCGGGCAAGCAGGGCTCGCCTGGAGGAGGACGCGCCTGTCAGTCTGTTCCTGTCTGTCTCTGCCCCTGTCCCCCACCTGCCCGGCCTCGTCTGTCCTGTCACCTCCCCTCCCAGGTTCTCCCCTCCCTCTCTGTCCAGAGCTCAGAGGCCTGACCAAGCACCCCCCCTCCCTGCGGCCATCTTGCAGTCCGGGCCTTTACCCCTGACGGGGCTGAGGGCCGTGTGGGGCCCTGGGAGCTGGAACCAGCAGGGCCTCCTCCCCTGCCTGTGGCCTCCTGGGCGGCCAGGAACCCGGGTGTCCCAGAGAGGCCCCTCCCCGGGCACCGACCTCCTGGGTCCCCATCGCCCCTGGGAGCCTGGTTGCTGGCAGAACGCGGGGGACTGTCAGGGAGGGGCCTGTGCCGAGGGCGGAGGGCACAGGCCCCGGAGAGGACACAGCCTGGGCACGGCAGCCCGGCCCGCGGGAGAGACGGGGCGAGGCCGGGCCCGGCGGGGTCCCTCCGGCAGCAGCCCTGACGCCCCCGTCCGCAGGGCCTCGCTGTGGAGCTCGTGCGTGGTGCTGCCGCTGCTGGCGCTGACCTGGATGTCGGCCGTGCTCGCCGTCACCGACCGCCGCTCCGCCCTCTTCCAGATCCTCTTCGCCGTCTTCGACTCGCTGGAGGGCTTCGTCATCGTCATGGTGCACTGCATCCTGCGCAGAGAGGTGCGCGGCCGCCGGCGCTGAGCCCTCCCTGTGCCCGTGCTGCTCAGGCCGCGCACTGCGTGTGTGTGTGCGTGTGCGTGTGTGTGCGTGCATGTGTGTGTGTGCGTGTGTCTGTGTGTGCGTGTGCGTGTGTGTGTGTGCGCGTGTGCATGTTCGGGGGGGTGACTCTGTCCTTCTGGGCCCAGGAGCCCCCCGAGATGTGAGCAGCTTCCATGGCAGCCAAGACTCCTGTTCTGGGCCTCGCGGACCAGCCCCCTCGGGCACCGCCAGGGTCCAGTCCTCAGCAGCCGAGCTGCCGCTGACCTCTGACCTGTGCTCTCCGCCCCCAGGTCCAGGACGCTGTGAAGTGCCGCGTGGTGGACCGCCAGGAGGAGGGCAACGGGGACTCGGGGGGCTCCTTCCAGAATGGCCACGCCCAGCTCATGGTAGGGCCCGGAGCGGGCGCAGGCCCCTAAGCCCCGCCAGGAGGCACTGGGAGCCCAGGGTGCAGTTGGGGAAACTGAGGCTCCCCAGGTCGGATCCCAGGTCCAGGGCTTGGGGTCAGGCAGGTCAAGTTGACAAGATCTGGGTGGAGCTGGTGTCCAGTCTGTGCCCACCCCATGGTACCAGCTTTGGTCAGACACCTCCTTCAGCTCCCGGCTTCTCCAGCTTCTCCCTTGGGTCTGGCCTGGCCCGTCCACTCACACCTCCTGCCGTGGCCCCGTCCCCAGCCAGATCCCCTTAGGACCTGACTCGGGTCCTGCACCCCAGGTACGCCCCCTGCACACCCCACCCTCTCCACTGAGATGCCACCTCCTCCGGGGAGCCCTCCCTGACTGCCCCTCAGGTTGCCTGGTCCGGCCCCAGTGGTGCCCTAGGGGAATCCCCACCTGCCATTTCGAGGTTGCTGCCCAGGGGGTGCCCCTGGCACACAGGGAGCCTGGCAGGCAGGAGGCACTCAGTTGGTCTTCCGGGGCCTGGCCACCTCACGGTGGCTGTTACGGTCCCAGGCAGGGTCTCGGCAGAGCCCAAGGTGGAGGAGCTGGGGTTCTGGCCCCCGGTTCTGCTCCCGGGCTGACCTCTGACCTCAGACCTGTGGTCTCCCCGCCGCCCCAGCCTCTGCATTTGCAGGGAAGGCGCCTCCAGGTTTGAGATCGAGGGCCCGGCTGTGCCCTGGGCCCTGCCGCCCCTGGGAAGGCCCCGCACCAGCCTGGGGGGCCCGACTGGATGCCCCAGCCCCCAGCCTGGGATGGGGTGGGTGCTGCGTGCAGCAGGGACCAGGCCACTGCTCAATGGGCAGCGGGGGCCTCCCTGGGACCGGACATCACGTGGCAGCCCTGCTGTGCCTCTCCCCGCTGCCGGCCTCCATCCCCTCGCCCCAGGGCTGTGGCAGGGACTGAAGGGGTGACAGGGGGCGGGGGACTGCCAGGTGGTGGCCTGGGCAGCAGGGGGCTCTGGTGTGGGCCCTGTGTGCCCATTGGAGAGGTGTGAGGGACAGCAAGGGGTTCCTGTACTGGAGGCCCAGGGAAAGGGGGCAGGGGGACTGAGGCCAGAGGGGCAAGAACATGAGCTGTGGGGGACTGGCCCCCTACTTCCCAGCTGACCCACGAATGCCCTGGAGCTGAGAGCCTGCTCACATATGTATGCACACATATATGTACATATGTGTACACATACACGTGCATTGCTTACACATGTGTGAGTGCATGTGGGCTCAATGTCTGCACATGCTCACCCATGCACACACAGGCGAGAGCATTCACGGCGTAGCCGCCCCCAGGAGTTCACTCCGTGTGACCACACCAGCACGTGGGCACCCCTGAGTGTGTGGGCCCCCTTAGTACGACCCCCGAGTGGACGTACACAGCCACGCGTGCACATGCCGCTCCAGGGCGGCCCTGGCCCACAGCCCGCAGGCCTCGCGGTGCCCAGGGCAGCAGCGGCCCCCGCCCCGGCCCTCACCAGCCCGTCTCTGTCTTGCAGACCGACTTCGAGAAGGATGTGGATCTGGCCTGTAGATCAGGTGAGCGCCTGACAGGTGAGAGGACAGGTGGCCTCGCCGGGCCCACTTGCTTCTTTTTCTTTTCTTCGTCCATCTGTCCGTCCATTCGTCTGTCCTCATCCCACCCCTGCCTCCCGCAGCCCCTCCCCGCGACTGAGGACCTGCTGCCCGGAGCCCTGGCCCGAGCAGGGGACAGGCCTCGGGGTCCGGGCCCGGCGCAGACCTTGTTTGCACCAGCGCCTCACACCCCCAGCCCGCCCATGCCGAGGCAGCAGGCAGGGTCTGTGGGGCAGCGGAGGCCCAGTCCTCAGCACCCACAGCTCTGCAGGTCTTGGGCCTCCACCTCCTCCTCGAGGGCAGTGAGGCTGGGCAAGCTCTGTGCCCGCCCACCTCCCCCTTCACCCCCCTGCCTGCCCTCCCTCCGGCTCCTGTTCTGTGTGTCCTTCATTTCCTCATTGTGAGTCCAGCTGTGGAGGAGGGTGGGGTGGGTTTTCACATGGGGGCGCGTCAGTGGGAGCAGGAGGAAAGCAGGTAGGCCCCACCGCTGAGCCCTAGGCTGACGCTGAGCTTCCTGGAAGCAAGGGCAAGAAGGGAATGAATTTCCCAATGAAAGGAAGCCCCCAAGAGTCCTTGTTCTGTGAACCGAGGGTCTGGGGCCCTGACAGGCAGTCTTTCGGGGGGGGCACCCTCCCTCTGCTCTGCCAGGGGTTTGAGGAGACAGCCCTGGAGAGCTGGGACAGCCCCGGGTGGGGTGCGCCAGCTGCTGCCAGGGAGACCCAGGAGGGCTTCCTGGAGGAGGTGATCTCTGCTTTGGGCTGAGCAGGAGCTGGAGCCGCCCCCCTCTTAGGCTCATGCTATCTAGCCAACTTCCCTGGGAGGTGACCTCAAGTCTTGGGGGGGGCCTGGCCCAGCCCTTTTTGGGTGGTACTGGCCCCTCTGTGCCTCCAGTCTCTTCCTAATTAGGGTTATGGCCCTGGGCCTCCTGAACGAGTGGCTGGGAGAGTGGGGACGGTTAGGAGGGTATCGCAACACAAGCACTGAGTGTGCGGGAAGCCGGGACCGTGGGTGGAGTAGGCGCCCCAGCAAGGGCCCAGGCCCGGGGGGAGTTTGGGTTGAATGCTGACGGCATGGGAGGCGCGTAGCCTGGTCCACGGGGCTCAGCGCTCGCTGGGAGGTGGGCAGGAAGACCTCATGGGAGGGGGCAGCAGGCGGGGCCCTCTGGCCCTGGGGCACAGGTTTGTCCAGAAGATGGCAGTCCAGAGAGTGGAGGTCAGGGCTGCCGGCGAGGGGCCGGGTGGCATTTGGATTGTGGAGCGGATGGGGCAGGGAGGGAGCCTGGGAAGCTCTGAGCCATAGGGGCGAGTGGCCAGCGGGGCAGTTGGAGGCTGTGTGCTGGACAGTGGGATGGCGGCAGCGGCCGGTCGCTGGTCCGGGCTGGGCAGTGTGGCAGGGGCCAGCCGCCAGGCCACAAGGGGAGGCTGCGGTCAGGGCCGGCTTGCCGAGGGTGGGCCCTGAGAGGGGCCGCTTCGGGTTCTCCGGGGGCTGGCTGAGGCCGATTGACCCGTAGGACGGAGGTGGGTGCGGGCATGCTGGCGCCCAGGTCAGAGGTCACAGCAGCCTGGCCCCCCTGCAGCTGGTCAGGAGGGGCTGTCCCACCCACACCCAGGAGCTGTGTCCCTGCACCTTGGGCAGCACGGGTCCCCCCAGGGCCATCGGAGGGGGTCGTCTGCCCCGTGCGGGCCGAAGGAGGGGCACCGGGCCCAGCCTGGTTGGAAAGTGCAAAGGGGACCCCGGCTGCCGCAGCACCGAGCTCAGGAGGGGGTGCGCCCGGGGGGCCCTGGCCAGGCCCCCTGACCCCGCCCTGCCCCTCAGTGCTGAACAAGGACATCGCGGCCTGCCGCACGGCCACCATCACGGGCACCCTCAAGCGGCCCTCGCTGCCCGAGGAGGAGAAGCTGAAGCTGGCCCACGCCAAGGTGCCGCCCCCCAACTTCAACAGCCTCCCGGCCAACGTGTCCAAGCTGCACGCGCACGGCTCGCCGCGCCGCCCGGGCCCGCTGCCCGACTTCCCCAACCACTCGCTGACCCTCAAGAAGGGCCGCGCGCCCAAGTCCTCCTTCGTGGGCGACGGGGACATCTTCAGGAAGCTGGACTCGGAGCTGAGCCGGGCCCAGGAGAAGGCCCTGGACACCAGCTACGTGATCCTGCCCTCGGCCACGGCCACGCTGCGGCCCAAGCCCCCGGAGGAGCCCAAGTACAGCATCCACATCGACCAGATGCCGCAGACGCGCCTCATCCACCTCAGCATGACGCCCGACGCCGGCCCGGCCCGCAGCCCGCCCTCCCGCCAGCCCCCCGAGGCGCCCCCCGCCCAGCCCCCGCCGCCCCCGCCCCCGCCACCCCCGCCCCCACAGCAGCCTCTGCCCCCGCCGCCCCCCCTGGAGCCGGCGCCGCCCAGCCTGGGGGAGCCCAGGGAGCCCGCCCCCCACCCGGGGCCCAGCACGGGCACTGGGACCAAGAAGGAGAACGTGTCCACCTTGTCCGTGAGCTCCCTGGAGGTGCGGGCCGCGGGGGGGGGGGGGGGGAAGGGGGGCGTTGGGCCCCTGGAGGACGGAGAGGCGGCGGCCAGGGGCCTCAGGTTTGGCCGGGCAGCCAGTGTCCAGCTGGAGTTGTCCCCTTGCCGGCCTCGGACCGAGAGGCCTGGCTCTGCCTGCCGCCCTCCAGCGCCCACCCTGCCCGCTGGCCCTGGGGCCCCGGAGGGTGGCCTCGCCCATTGCAAGGGCTCGAGGACCCGCGGCTGCACTTGGACCTGCTCGGGTGGCGCCCTCTCTGTGGTCGGTGGTCACTGCGAGTCCCTCTGAGACCCACCAAGCCGGGGCTGGGGGTGTGCACCCAAGGGCTGCCTGGGTGAGGGGTCCCTGCGGCCGTCCTCAGGCAAGGAGGGGCCAGGACGTGGATGGGGAGGTTTTGGGGTGCTGGTTACAAAGGCCCACAACCCTGCCCCCCACAGAGGCGGAAGTCGCGGTACGCGGAGCTGGACTTTGAGGTGGGTCCCGTGTCCCCACCCCAGACACCGGGGCCGGGTGGGTTCTGAGCCCTGGCCGGGCAGCGGGGCCGTTCCACAGGCAGGGAGGGGCCTGGGGAAGAGGCCGGGCGCCTCGGGGCTCAGGGTCTGCCCCCCCCCCCCCAGAAAATCATGCACACGCGGAAGCGGCACCAGGACATGTTCCAGGACCTGAGCCGGAGGCTGCAGCATGCGGAGAAGGACAAGGAGGCGCTGGCCCCCGAGAGCAAGGTCTGCGGCGGCGCGGCCCCGGGGGGGCCACAGGGCGGCAGGGGTGGCGCCGTGGGCGTGGGGCAGGGCGGCCGAGAGAGCCCGCAGGTAAGCCTGCCTTCTCCCGCCTTCCTCTGACCCCACGTCATTCAGTTGTTCATTCGTCCAACCTTCCCTGGTGGGCCCGGCCCAGCCCGTCTGCCCCTGGAGGGACTGGGGGCGTCTGGAAGGGGGAGCTGCCTCTCCGAGGCGGGGACAGCCACGGGGGGTGCTGAGCAGGCAGGGGCCTCCCGTGCCCTTCCCCGCAGGCCGCCCCGGACTGACCCCGAGAGGGCCGCAGCCCCTGTGCATTCTGGGAAAGACTGGGCCTCCCACCCGGTCTGTACCTCCCTGGTCGGTCCTCGCTGTTCTGACTCCTGTCTGCACCCTCCTCTCCATCTCCCGCTGTCCCTCCCTCCCTGCCCACCCTCCCTGCCCTCCTGCCCGCCCTCCCTCCCTGCCCGCCCTCCCTGCCCTCCCGCCCGCCCTGCCCGCCCTCCCTCCCTCCCTCTCCCGCTGTCCCTCCCTCCCTGCCCGCCCTGCCCGCCCCTCCCTCCCTCCCTCTCCCGCTGTCCCTCCCTCCCTGCCCGCCCGCCCGCCCGCCCTGCCCGCCCGCAGCCCGAGAAGCAGCAGACGCCCAACAAGCGGCCCTGGGAGAGCCTGCGCAAAGCCCACGGGCCGCCCGCGTGGGTGAAGGAGCTGGAGCCGCTGCCGCCGTCGCCGCTGGAGCTGCGGAGCGTGGAGTGGGAGAAGTCGGGCGCCACCATCCCGCTGGTGGGCCAGGACATCATCGACCTGCAGACCGAGGTCTGAGCGGGCGGGCGGTGGCCACACACCGGACGGAGGAGGGATGCTGCTCGGCCCGCCGCTGCCGCAGGACGGGCACAGACGCTCGAGGGCGGCGGGCCAGGCCCGCGCCCGGCTCAGGGCGCTCGGACGGCGGCCGCGGAGGCCCGCAGTGCTGGGACCAGAGCCAGCGGGACAGGAGGCGGCGGCCCCCGTGGCACAGGGCGCCCGAGGCTGGAAGGTGCCTCTGCCCTCCTCGGACCCAGCCCCGGCGGTCGGACAGGCGGCCGGGACAGTGCCGGGCTGGGTGCGGCCGGCACCGGATGCTCACTGGGCTGCTGGCCGCGGCCGGGCACCGTTTTTTAGACGCCCCCATCCCTGGGGAGCAGCCAGCCACCCGCCCCGCCCGCCGCCTCAGGCGGCGCGCACAGCCCTCCTGCCCCCAGCGCGGGACCAGGGCCCTCAGACGAAGCAGGGGCGGGGAATCTATTTTTTCTCTCCTTTTCTTTTCTTCAATAAAAAGAATTAAAAACCCATGCCTTCTCTGTGGCCTTCCTCGGGCCCCTCAGGCTGGGGCTGGGCTCCACGGACCAGCCTGGGTCCCTGCTCCCGGCAGCGGGGCTGGGCGGCCTGGTTGGCATCACAGCTTCACCTGCCCAGCGCCCTGCTTGGGCGGCAGGACAACACCCCCCCCCGCGGGCCATGGCCCCGGGACAACACCCCTCCCGCGGGCCATGGCCCCAGGACACCGCCCCCCGCAGGCCATGGCCCCAGGACGACACCCCCCCCGCGGGCCATGGCCCCAGGACAACACCCCCCCCCGCGGGCCATGGCCCCAGGACGACACCCCTCCCGCGGGCCATAGCCTCAGGACACCACCACCCCCCCGCGGGCCATGGCCCCAGGACACCGCCCCCCGCGGGCCATGGCCCCAGGACAACACCCCCCCCCGCAGGCCATGGCCCCAGGACAACACCGCCCCCGCGGGCCATGGCCCCAGGACAACACCCCCCCCCGCAGGCCATGGCCCCAGGACAACACCCCTCCCCGCGGGCCATGGCCCCAGGACACCACCCCCCCGCGGGCCATGGCCCCAGGACACCACCCCCCCCCGCAGGCCATGGCCCCAGGACAACACCACCCCGCGGGCCATGGCCCCAGGACAACACCCCCCCACGGGCCATGGCCTCAGGACACCACCACCCCCCGCGGGCCATGGCCCCAAGACAACACCCCCCCGCGGGCCATGGCCTCAGGACACCACCACCCCCCGCGGGCCATGGCCCCAGGACAACACCCCCCCCGCGGGCCATGGCCCCAGGACAACACCCCCCCGCGGGCCATGGCCTCAGGACACCACCACCCCCCGCGGGCCATGGCCCCAGGACAACACCCCCCCGCGGGCCATGGCCCCAGGACAACACCCCCCCGCGGGCCATGGCCCCAGGACAACACCCCCCCACGGGCCATGGCCCCAGGACAACACCCCCCCGCGGGCCATGGCCCCAGGACAACACCCCCCCCCGCAGGCCATGGCCCCAGGACAACACCCCTCCCCGCGGGCCATGGCCCCAGGACAACACCCCCCCCGCAGGCCATGGCCCCAGGACAACACCCCCCCGCGGGCCATGGCCCCAGGACAACACCCCCCCCCCCGCAGGCCATGGCCCCAGGACAACACCCCTCCCCGCGGGCCATGGCCCCAGGACAACACCCCCCCCGCAGGCCATGGCCCCAGGACAACACCCCCCCCGCGGGCCATGGCCCCAGGACGACACCCCTCCCGCGGGCCATAGCCTCAGGACACCACCACCCCCCCGCGGGCCATGGCCCCAGGACACCGCCCCCCGCGGGCCATGGCCCCAGGACAACACCCCCCCCCCGCAGGCCATGGCCCCAGGACAACACCGCCCCCGCGGGCCATGGCCCCAGGACAACACCCCCCCCCGCAGGCCATGGCCCCAGGACAACACCCCTCCCCGCGGGCCATGGCCCCAGGACACCACCCCCCCGCGGGCCATGGCCCCAGGACACCACCCCCCCCGCAGGCCATGGCCCCAGGACAACACCACCCCGCGGGCCATGGCCCCAGGACAACACCCCCCCACGGGCCATGGCCTCAGGACACCACCACCCCCCGCGGGCCATGGCCCCAGGACAACACCCCCCCGCGGGCCATGGCCTCAGGACACCACCACCCCCCGCGGGCCATGGCCCCAGGACAACACCCCCCCGCGGGCCATGGCCCCAGGACAACACCCCCCCCGCGGGCCATGGCCCCAGGACAACACCCCCCCGCGGGCCATGGCCTCAGGACACCACCACCCCCCGCGGGCCATGGCCCCAGGACAACACCCCCCCGCGGGCCATGGCCCCAGGACAACACCCCCCCACGGGCCATGGCCCCAGGACAACACCCCCCCGCGGGCCATGGCCCCAGGACAACACCCCCCCCCCCGCAGGCCATGGCCCCAGGACAACACCCCTCCCCGCGGGCCATGGCCCCAGGACACCACCACCCCCCGCGGGCCATGGCCCTAGGACAACACCCCCCCCCGCGGGCCATGGCCCTAGGAAAACACCCCCCCCGCGGGCCATGGCCCCAGGACAACACCCCCCCCCGCGGGCCATGGCCCCAGGACAACACCCCCCCCCGCAGGCCATGGCCCTAGGACAACACCCCCCCCGCGGGCCATGGCCCCAGGACAACACCCCCCCCCCCGCGGGCCATGGCCCCAGGCCTGTGGTCACACGGCTCTGGGCAGCCTCTCGCCTCCCAGGGGGCTGTGAGGGAGCCTGGCGGGAGCCTGGGTGCCGGCAGGCCCCTCCTCAGGCCTCGGGACTCACAGGCAGGCCTGACTCCCTGGCCCAGACGCACTGCGGGAGGGACGACCTGAGACGAGAGAGATGCAGAGCGGGGGACATGGGGCGCGGGAGGGAGCCTCAGGGCCCTGGGACCCCAACTCTGGCTGGCCTTGGGGGAGCCCCATCCCCTCCAGAACCCCTGCCCTCCTCTGCGTCCCGGTCCCACCCGCCTCCCCCTCTGTCCAGGGGCAGGGCCAGGGCGGGATGGGGGCCACAGTCCGAGGCTCCAGGCCTTGGTGTCCCCACCATCAGAGGCAGGTGTGAGGGGCGAGTGTGAGCTCAGCCGAAGCTGCTCCCCTCCGCCTGGTGCAGGGCACACGCCAGGCCCCTTCTGTCCCACCGCCCGCCTCCCCCTCAGCTCACAGCCCATGACCCCCACCCTCCAACCCCCCTCACCCCTGTTTCTGAGCAAGAAACGCACACGGGCCCTAAACGGTTTGGCTCGGTGGATAGAGCGTCGGCCTGCGGACTGAAGGGTCCCAGGTTCGATTCCGGTCAGGGGCATGCACCTGGGTTGCGGGCACATCCCCAGTGCGGGATGCGCAGGAGGCGGCTGATCGATGTTTCTCTCTCATGGATGTTTCTAGCTCTCTATCCCGCTCCCTTCCTCTCTGTAAAAAATCAATAAAATATATTTTTTTAAAAAAGAAAAAGAAACGCACACAGTCTGCCTCTTCCCCGCGCTCCCAGCAGGGGGCGGCCTGAGCCGCGCAGAGCCCGGTGGGGAGAGAGGGTGGGCCAGGCCCCGCCCCCGGCCGCGGGCGGCCAATCCACACCTGCGGTCCAGAGGCCACGGGCTCGGCCCGCCCGAATGAGGGGTGCAGGTGGGGAGGCCGCCACGTCATTCATTCGGAATGAAACCAATGGAGCCGAGCTGCAAGGGGGCTGCCTGGCACGGGGTCCCCCGGCACCTGCCCATCACGCGGCCCAACCCCCGCCCCAGGTCACCACTCAGCCCCGGGCTCAGCTGGGACCTCCTGCGGGAGTGACAGCAGTGGCCGTGGGTGGCCGCGAGCGACCAACCGGGATGCGCAGGGGCCACGGGGACTGCATGGCTGGGAGGGGCTGCGTGACGGTGAGTGGCCACAGGTGACCCTGCCCGAGGACAGGACGCCGGAGGGGGGAGGAGGGGAAGGGAGGGGAGGGGAGGAGGGGAGGGTGGCCGCGCAGCCGCAGCGAGAGCCGGTGAAGAGCGCGGCAGCCCCAGCAGGGGGCGCCCCGGAACAGAAGCGCAGCAGCTGGTGGGGTTTGGTAGCCGCCTGACCCTCTGAGCTCCCGGTGGTTCCACTGACCCACTTGTGACCTGTGCGCGTCTCTGCGTCCGTCCTGGGACGCTCCATCCCACACCCGCTGTTCCAGCTCCAGCCGGGTCCGAACAGGGCAGAGGCCAGTGCTGCGTCCTCGCCCTTGGCCCTTAGAGAGGGAAGCTGGCGGGCGCTCAGGACAGGGGGCCCTGGAGGCAGCGCTGAGCTCTGGGCCAGCATCTGGGAGGCTGGGCTTCTGCAGGTGTGACCAGGGTCAGGGCCCAGCGTGTGACCAGGGTCAGGGCTCAGGGTGTGACCAGGGTCAGGGCTCAGGGTGTGACCAGGCTCAGGGCTCAGTGTGTGAGCAGGGTCAGGGCTCAGGGTGTGACCAGGGTCAGGGCTCAGCCTGTGACCAGGATCAGGGGTCAGGATGTGACCAGGGTCAGGGGTCAGGGTGTGACCAGGGTCAGGGCTCAGCCTGTGACCAGGATCAGGGGTCAGGGTGTGACCAGGGTCAGGGCTCAGTGTGACCAGGGTCAGGGGTCAGGGTGTGACCAGGGTCAGGGCTCAGCCTGTGACCAGGATCAGGGGTCAGGGTGTGACCAGGGTCAGGGCTCAGCCTGTGACCAGGGTCAGGGGTCAGGGTGTGACCAGGGTCAGGGCCCAGTGTGTGACCAGGGTCAGGGCTCAGCGTGTGACCAGGGTCAGGGCTCAGGGTGTGACCAGGGTCAGGGCTCAGCCTGTGACCAGGATCAGGGGTCAGGATGTGACCAGGGTCAGGGGTCAGGGTGTGACCAGGGTCAGGGCTCAGCCTGTGACCAGGATCAGGGGTCAGGGTGTGACCAGGGTCAGGGCTCAGCGTGTGACCAGGGTCAGGGCCCAGCGTGTGACCAGGGTCAGGGCTCAGGGTGTGACCAGGGTCAGGGGTCAGGGTGTGACCAGGGTCAGGGCCCAGCGTGTGACCAGGGTCAGGGCTCAGGGTGTGACCAGGGTCAGGGGTCAGGGTGTGACCAGGGTCAGGGCCCAGCGTGTGACCAGGGTCAGGGCTCAGCGTGTGACCAGGGTCAGGGCCCAGCGTGTGACCAGGGTCAGGGCTCAGGGTGTGACCAGGGCCAGGGTTCAGTGTGACCAGGGCCAGGGCTCAGTGTGACCAATTACCCCTCCATCCTTGGTCATTCCTCCATGAGGCTCTGTCTTCCCAGCAAGGCCCCGCCCTCTGTCCGGCCTGGGCCCACAGTGACTGGTCACAGAGCCTGCTGTCCCTCCTGCCCCCTCGCAGGGAGCCTGCCAGCCTTGTTCCCAGAAGCTCTGCCAACACCCGCCAGCCCTGCTGGGCCTGGCCTCGTCACCTTCCCGGTGAGCCTGTTGTGGGCGCTGTGGCCAGAGGCCTGAGGAGCCGAGCCAGGGCGGGCGCTGTGCGTTTTGCCTGTGTTTGCAAGGGTCCTGATGCCGCCCACAGTCCAGGACACCGAGATGCAGGGCCAGGTGATGCCGCCAGTGGCCCCAGGTGGTGAGTCTGAGCCCAGCGTCCTGGTTCCCTTCCTCAGAGGGCAGGTGACCCGAGGGCAGCTGTGGCCTCTCCACCTGCCATTCCATTCCCTCCACCAGAAGCTACTCCTGTCCGGACCTGGCCAGGCCCCCAGAGAGATCTTGGCTTTTTTGTACAAGTCACAGGTTGCCATCCACCACTGCCGCTAAGATCACCTCCTCCTCCACTTTCATCTGCCATCAGCCACCAACACGCCCTGTGAGAGGTGGGAGCTGAGGCAGGTGGGGTCACCATGCTGGGAAGACAGTTGTACAGCAAAGGTGGTAGCGACAGCTTTGTGGTGGAGCTAGAGCTGGAGCTGCAGATCCTGGTGGTGGTGATGGTGATGGTGGTGATGGTGGTGGTAATAGAGCTGCAGATGGTGATGGTGGTGATGGTGGTGGTGATGGTGGTGATGGTGGTGATGGTGGTGGAGGTGATGGTGGTGGGAGTGACTTTGGTGGTGGTGACGCCCACAATGGCAGCCACACGACCTGCATTGCTGATGGTGGGGCTTCTGGGTGGAAATGGGGACTCACCGGGCCACCCTGTCCCTCACTCCCACAGCCTGGGAGCATCTGGAGGAGGATGGTGACTCGCAGACGGAGGAAGGAGAAGCACAGGAGGGTGACTGGCGTCTCTGAGTCACGGGAGGGGGTGGAGCTGACGGGACCTGCATTTCCTCAGCCCCCACGGTGCCAAGATGTGCCGGCAGCCTGTCCTCACCTGACCCATCGGCTCATTCCCCTTCTGTCACCAGCGCGCACGGGGCCAGGAGGGAGGGTGCCCCGGGTGCCCCGGAGTCCCGGGCCCTGTGGGAGCGGCCCTGCCTCAGGGCAGGCAGAGGCTCTTCCTGGGGAAGCCTTCGCACCACCCTCCGACCCCCCTTCCTGGGCCCCCAGCCGCCAACACGGCTGCTGCCAGGCAGTCCCTCCTGCGGTCTCCCCCCCCCCCCCCCCCCGCTGCGTGGGAGGCTCCTGCCCTCGGCCGGCTGTTCTCCGCCTGTGTCCTCGCATCCCAAGAACCCGTCTCGGCGCCACCGGGGCTGCTCCGTACCACTCAGTGGGCCCCCCAACCTCTGCCAGCTCCCCCTGGACCCACTCAAGATGATGGACAGACCCTCCAGACTCCCAAGTCCCCAGGCCCTGCTTCCCACAGGGGCTTGTCCCCAGAGAGGAGCCATTCCACCATGTTCCAGAACCTTCCCTGGCTGGGAGTGCCCTCCCCAGACGAGCTCCACCGCCCCAGCTCACGGTGACCTCCTGGAACCAGCGTGTGCCTGGGGCACGTGGGCCTGGCGGCTGCACCTCCCTGCGGCTCCCCTGAGTGACGGCAGCTGGTGTCCCCCAAGAGGCCTGGATACGGCCACCACCCTCCTGGCCGCCCTCCCGCCTGGGAGCAGCCCTTTCTGCCCGTTGTCAGGTCTGGGGCCCCAGCCCGTGGCCCCTGGTGTCCTGGCTGGAGGCACGATTCCAAGGAGGCCCCGCCCCCAGGCGCCCGGGGGGTGCCCCCCAGACCTGGAGCTCAGGGGTGCAGGCCTCCAAATTCCCACTCACTCTCCCTGCCAGTGGTCCAGGCAGGACTCGGACCCCCTGCGCCGTGGATCAGGGGAGTGTTTCTGGCCCCTGTGGGACCCCGGCACACGGCACCACCATGCTGCCCCGAGCCTGGCCGGTCTGCTCCGAGCGGCTG
Source organism: Myotis daubentonii (assembly GCF_963259705.1). Lineage (NCBI taxonomy): Eukaryota > Metazoa > Chordata > Mammalia > Chiroptera > Vespertilionidae > Myotis > Myotis daubentonii. The sequence continues at coordinate 53,851,208 of NC_081856.1, forward strand.
CAGCGAGGCCACAGGGGCGAGACCGCACCGGGCAAGCTCGCCGTGGCCTCCGAGCCTACATGTGGCAGCAGGACTGGCTGGAGGCAGGAGCCCTGGACCTGGGCCCCGCCCTCCCCTCTGGCCTCAGTTTCCCTCTGTGAGAGCAGGGCCAGCGGCTGACTCAGCACGTCTCCAGGCGTGGGGAAAAGCGGGGTTTTCTTTCGGGTCCTAAAATAACCCCAGGGAGGCCCGGCCCCACGCAGGCGGAACCAGCTCCCACAAAGGCCTGAGAGCCGGAAGCGAGGGCTCCGGCTGTGAGCGGGGGCCGGGGGGCCTTCCTTCCAGGCGGGCCTGGCCGGTGCTGCACCCTCCCCCCGGGGCAGGTGCAGGGCAGATCCTGGGAAGCCAGATGCCCGCTGGATGCCCAGAGCCCACCCGGGCACAGCAGGCCCTGGATCAGCGGTTCTCAACCTTCTGGCCCTTTCATACAGCTCCTCATGCTGTGACCCAACCATAACATTATTTCCGTTGCTACTTCATAACTGTGATGTGGCTACTGTGATGAATCGTCATGTAAATAAATATCTGATATGCAGGATGGTCTTAGGCGACCCTGTGAAAGGGTCGTTCGACCGCCAAAGGGGTCGCGACCCACAGGTTGAGAACCGCTGCCCTGGACAAAGAGCAGGCAGGTGCCCAGAACTGAGGAGGCGGCGGCCTGAGCCACTAGTTAGAGACTTGGACAAGGGTGTGACATCTCGGGGTGAATTCAGGCCTCGCCTCGATCCCAGGGGCCGTGTGGGCAGGGCCTCCCTGGAGGGTCGGGGGCTTCCTACAGGCCCTCTCCTGGCACCCAAGCCTGGCTCCCAGTGAGTGGGCACACGACGGGGGTGGGAACCAGGCCTACAGACCCCCAGCTGAGCCCTGCCCAGGCTGCCTGGTGCGGTGCTGGCCCATCTGCAGCCCTGCCCCTTCCCGGCCCTGCCTCCCCCCACAGTCAGGTGTCTCGCATCAGGCGAGTGGGGGACCAGACCCCGCAGGACAGGCACACACAAGCCGTCTGCTCTTCTGACAGTTGGGGGACAGAGAGACCCCAGCAGAGCATGCTGAGAGGGACGCAGAGCGCCTGCCCTGCCAAGATGGTGCAGGGACAAGGTCACCATCGGAGGGCACAGCAGAGAGACTCGCCATCTGGTCGATGTCATGCCTCACAGGGCACAACCTGCCTCTCTTCTCAGGTGTCAGCTGCGTTTCAAACAGACCAGTGGCTGGGCTCCCAACTCCAACCAGAGACTCGCAGTTTGAAACAGCTGTTTGCACTGACAGCAAATAGAGCTGCTCCCACAATCCCACAAGGTACGGGGCCAGGGGTCTTTGCCACTCTCAACTCCCTGGGGTGGGGACAAGACAGAGGTGGCCAGTGTGAGGCTCAAACCTAAACCTAACCCTAACCCTAGCCTTAACCCTAACCCTAGACTTAACCCTAACCCTAACCCTAACCCTAACCCTAACCCTAGCCTTAACCCTAACCCTAGACTTAACCCTAACCCTAACCCTAACCCTAACCCTAACCCTAACCCTAACCCTAGCCTTAACCCTAACCCTAGACTGAACCCTAACACTAACCCTAACCCTAGATTTAACCCTAACAATAGCCTTAACCCTAACCCTAACCCTAACCCTAGCCTTAACCCTAACCCTAACCATAACCCTAGCCTTAACCCTAACCCTAACCCTAACCCTAACCCTAACCCTAACCTTAACCCTAACCCTAGCCCTAACCCTAACCCTAGCCTTAACCCTAACCCTAACCCTAGCCTTAACCCTAACCCTAACCCTAACCTTAACCTTAACCCTAACCCTAACCTTAACCCTAACCCTAACCCTAACCCTAACACTAGCCTTAACCCTAACCCTAACCTTAACCCTAACCCTAACCCTAACCCTAACACTAGCCTTAACCCTAACCCTAACCTTAACCCTAACCCTAGCCTTAACCCTAACCCTAACCCTAACACTAACCCTAGCCTTAACCCTAACCCTAACCCTAGCCTTAACCCTAACCCTAACCCTAACCCTAACCTTAACCCTAACCCTAACCCTAACCCTAACCTTAACCCTAACCCTAGCCTTAAACCTAACCCTAACCCTAACCCTAACCCTAACCCTAGCCTTAACCCTAACCCTAACCCTAACCTTAACCCTAACCCTAACCTTAACCCTAACCCTAGCCTTAACCCTAACCCTAACCCTAACACTAACCCTAGCCTTAACCCTAACCCTAACCCTAACCCTAACCCTAACCCTAACCCTAGCCTTAACCCTAACCCTAACCCTAACCCTAAACCTAACCCTAACCCTAACCCTAACCCTAACCCTAACCCTTCCCGGCCCTGCCTCCCCCCACAGTCAGGTGTCTCGCATCAGGCGAGTGGGGGACCAGACCCCGCAGGACAGGCCCACACAAGCCGTCTGCTCTTCTGACAGTTGGGGGACAGAGAGACCCCAGCAGAGCATGCTGGGAGGGACGCAGAGCGCCTGCCCTGCCAAGATGGTGCAGGGACAAGGTCACCATCGGAGGGCACAGCAGAGAGACTTGCCATCTGGTCGATGTCATGCCTCACAGGGCACAACCTGCCTCTCTTCTCAGGTGTCAGCTGCGTTTCAAACAGACCAGTGGCTGGGCTCCCAACTCCAACCAGAGACTCGCAGTTTGAAACAGCTGTTTGCACTGACAGCAAATAGAGCTGCTCCCACAATCCCACAAGGTACGGGGCCAGGGGTCTTTGCCACTCTCAACTCCCTGGGGTGGGGACAAGACAGAGGTGGCCAGTGTGAGGCTCAAACCTAAACCTAACCCTAACCCTAGCCTTAACCCTAACCCTAGACTTAACCCTAACCCTAACCCTAACCCTAACCCTAACCCTAACCCTAGCCTTAACCCTAACCCTAGACTGAACCCTAACACTAACCATAACCCTAGATTTAACCCTAACAATAGCCTTAACCCTAACCCTAACCCTAACCCTAGCCTTAACCCTAACCCTAACCCTAACCCTAACCCTAACCCTAACCCTAACCCTAACCCTAACCTTAACCCTAACCCTAGCCCTAACCCTAACCCTAACCCTAACCCTAACCCTAACCCTAGCCTTAACCCTAACCCTAACCTTAACCCTAACCCTAACCCTAGAATTAACCCTAACCCTAACCCTAACCCTAACCCTAACCCTAACCCTAGCCTTAACCCTAACCCTAACCATAGCCTTAACCCTAACCCTAACCCTAAACTTAACCCTAACCCTAACCCTAACCTTAACCCTAACCCTAACCCTAACCCTAACACTAGCCTTAACCCTAACCCTAACCTTAACCCTAACCCTAACCCTAACCCTAACCCTAGCCTTAACCCTAACCCTAACCTTAACCCTAACCCTAGCCTTAACCCTAACCCTAACCCTAACAATAACCCTAGCCTTAACCCTAACCCTAACCCTAGCCTTAACCCTAACCCTAACCCTAACCCTAGCCTTAACCCTAACCCTAACCCTAACCTTAACCCTAACCCTAACCTTAACCCTAACCCTAGCCTTAACCCTAACCCTAACCTTAACACTAACCCTAGCCTTAACCCTAACCCTAACCCTAACCCTAACCCTAACCCTAACCCTAACACTAACCCTAGCCTTAACCCTAACCCTAACCCTAACCCTAACCCTAACCCTAACCCTAGCCTTAACCCTAACCCTAACCCTAACCCTAGCCTTAACCCTAACCCTAACCCTAACCCTAACCCTAGCCTTAACCCTAACCCTAACCCTAACCCTAACCCTAACCTTAACCCTAACCCTAGCCCTAACCCTAACCCTAGCCTTAACCCTAACCCTAACCCTAGACTTAACCCTAACCCTAACCCTAACCCTAACCCTAGCCTTAACCCTAACCCTAAACTTAACCCTAACCCTAACCCTAGACTTAACCCTAACCCTAACCCTAACCCTAACCCTAGCCTTAACCCTAACCCTAACCCTAGCCTTAACCCTAACCCTAACCCTAACCTTAACCCTAACCCTAACCTTAACCCTAACCCTAACCCTAACCCTAACACTAGCCTTAACCCTAACCCTAACCTTAACCCTAACCCTAACCCTAACCCTAACCCTAGCCTTAACCCTAACCCTAACCTTAACCCTAACCCTAGCCTTAACCCTAACCCTAACCCTAACACTAACCCTAGCCTTAACCCTAACCCTAACCCTAGCCTTAACCCTAACCCTAACCCTAACCCTAACCCTAACCTTAACCCTAACCCTAACCCTAACCCTAACCTTAACCCTAACCCTAGCCTTAACCCTAACCCTAACCCTAACCCTAACCCTAACCCTAGCCTTAACCCTAACCCTAACCCTAACCTTAACCCTAACCCTAACCCTAACACTAACCCTAGCCTTAACCCTAACCCTAACACTAACCCTAGCCTTAACCCTAACCCTAACCCTAGCCTTAACCCTAACCCTAACCCTAACACTAACCCTAGCCTTAACCCTAACCCTAACCCTAACACTAACCCTAGCCTTAACCCTAACCCTAACCCTAGCCTTAACCCTAACCCTAACCCTAACCCTAACACTAGCCTTAACCCTAACCCTAACCCTAGCCTTAACCCTAACCCTAACCCTAACACTAACCCTAGCCTTAACCCTAACCCTAACCCTAACCCTAACCCTAACCTTAACCCTAACCCTAACCCTAACCCTAACCTTAACCCTAACCCTAGCCTTAACCCTAACCCTAACCCGAACACTAACCCTAGCCTTAACCCTAACCCTAACCCTAACACTAACCCTAGCCTTAACCCTAACCCTAACCCTAACCCTAACACTAGCCTTAACCCTAACCCTAACCCTAGCCTTAACCCTAACCCTAACCCTAACCCTAGCCTTAACCCTAACCCTAACCCTAACCCTAACACTAACCCTAACCTTAACCCTAACCCTAACCCTAGCCTTAACCCTAACCCTAACCCTGACCCTAACCCTAACCCTAACACTAGCCTTAACCCTAACCCTAACCTTAACCCTAACCCTAACCTTAACCCTAACCCTAGCCTTAACCCTAACCCTAACCCTAACACTAACCCTAGCCTTAACCCTAACCCTAACCCTAACACTAACCCTAGCCTTAACCCTAACCCTAACCCTAACCCTAGCCTTAACCCTAACCCTAACCCTAACCCTAACCCTAACACTAGCCTTAACCCTAACCCTAACCCTAGCCTTAACCCTAACCCTAACCCTAACCCTAACCCTAGCCTTAACCCTAACCCTAACCCTAACCCTAACCCTAACCCTAACCTTAACCCTAACCCTAACCCTAGCCTTAACCCTAACCCTAACCCTAACCCTAACCCTAACCCTAACACTAGCCTTAACCCTATTCCTGACCCTGACCCTAACTCCTACCCCAGCTCCATCACTGGCTCTGGGAGGGCCCTGGGTTTCTTGTTTTCCACGCACCGTCTGGTTGTCAGCTGTTTTGCGTTCCTTAATTTTTCTTTTTTCTTTTGTTTTGCTTTGTGTCTAAGCCTATGAAGACCTCCCTACTGTTTCTGGTGTCCGCAATGCATTAGAAAGCACATGACGATACTGTTTCCCAGATCTAGTTGTATTTTATTTTTTAAATTATTAATAAAGCCTACATTATTTCAAATGTTAATTAAAAAAAAAACACTTCAGCAGAGCTGTGGCATCTAAGACCGCCAAGCCGCAGGCTGTGTCCAGCTCAGTGAACGGAGGGGCTGGGGGGGCGCTGACGGATGCCGCAGGGCCAGGCAGGCGCAGGGCCTCGGGGAGCCGCCAGGCAGCACGCTGCGGGGGGGCGGGGGGGTCTCCCTGCTGCCTCTGTCCCGCCTGCCACCCCCAAGCTCTCCACCTTCGTCACCCCCCCTCGGGGAGCACCCCACTGGGCTGCGCACCTTTCCCTCTGACTGCCCCTCCTTCGGGCTCACCGCAGCCCCCCCACTGGCCCTCCTCCACCGCCGCAGGGAAAGGCCCCTCCCTCACTGGGCACCCCACTGGCCCTGTGCACCCGCAGCCCCCAGACGGCATTCTCCCTTCCCAGCCTGCCCCCCGACTCCCAACTGAACCCCCATCTGTCCTCGTGGGCCCGGGGCATCAGGCACGTTGCCTTCACTCAGATGGCCCCTCGGCCCACCAGCCGGGCCCCAGCTGCCCTCTCCACCAGGTCCCTCCCCTCCCGGCTGGAGGGCAGCCCAGCACAGACGCCTGGACAGCTGTGGGGTCCACCTGCCCTTCTCCCCAGGGGCGCCCCTGGTCCTGGTGAGAACCCGCCGGGCCTCCTGGCCTGGCCTTGGCGCCTCCGTTTGACTCACATCCACAGGTGCCCGCCACCTGCCGGGATGTCCGCGTGGTCGCCAAGGCCATCCCATGACAGCACGGGGGCAGGGGGAGGCCACCGCGGAGGCGCGGGGCACAGCCCAGCTGGGCATGGGGAGGTGGGAGGGCGGGCTGGGGCGGGGTGGAGGGCAGAAACAGGGTGCAGGAGGGAGGCTGGGTGGTGGGACCAGGCAGGCCCCAGTGGGGAGGGGCACCAAGGACCAGGCTCAGGGCCACCACAGGTGAGTTCTGAGCTCACGCTGATGGGAGGCGGCCCCTGCAGGTCCTCACCTGGGTCTGGGTCAGGGTCAGGGATAGGGACAGGGTCAGGGATAGGGACAGGGTCAGGGTCAGGGACAGAGTCAGGGTGAGGGTGAGGGTCAGGGTCAGGGTGAGGGTGAGGGTGAGGGTCAGGGATAGGGACAGGGTCAGGATGAGGGTGAGGGTCAGGGATAGGGTCAGGGTGAAGGTGAGGGTGAGGGTGAAGGACAGGGACAGGGTCAGGGTCAGGGTGAGGGACAGGGTGAGGGTAAGGGACAGGGTCAGGGTCAGGGACAGGATGAGGGTGAGGGTAAGGGTGAGGGTGAGGGACAGGGTCAGGGTCACGGTCAGGGTCAGGGTCAGGGTCAGGGATAGGGATAGGGACAGGGTCAGGGTGAGGGTCAGGGACAGGGTGAGGGTCAGGGACAGGGTCAGGGACAGGGTCAGGGTCAGGGACAGGGTCCCGGTGAGGGTGAGGGTCAGGGACAAGGACAGGGTCAGGGTGAGGGTCAGGGACAGGGTGAGGGTGAGGGTCAGGGATAGGGACAGGGTTAGGGTCAGGGTCAGGGTCAGGCAGAGCCAGGAGCGGGGCTCGTCCAGTTTAATAGAGGATTTCACAGACACGCAGCCCCGCGCGGAGCCCTCACTGGCTCACGTACCGGGACAGCTCCACCACCTCCTGCAGGAAGTGCCGGTAGAACCTGCGGCTGGCGGAGTCCTGCTCCTGCTTGAGCACCTCGAACTCTGCGGGAGATGGGGTCTGGGTGCGGGGCCTGCCGCCCAGGGAGGGGCCAGGCGGGGAGGCGGGTGCGGGGAGGCCGGTGGGGGGTGGGGCGGGGGCGGGAGGCGGGTTGGGGGGGCGGGGGGCGGGTGCGGGGAGGTGGGTGCGGGGGAGGCGGGTGCGGGGATGCCGGTGGGGGGTGGGGCGGGAGCGGGAGGCAGGTGCAGGGAGGTGGGTGCGGGGGAGGCGGGTGCGGGGAGGCCGGTGGGGGGTGGGGCGGGGGCGGGAGGCGGGTTGGGGGGGCGGGGGGCGGGTGCGGGGAGGTGGGTGCGGGGGAGGCGGGTTGGGGGGGGCGGGGGCGGGGGCGGGGAGGGACTCCCGCCCGCTCACGGGTCTGGAAGAGTTTCATCTCGCCCTTCTTCAGGTAGAAGCAGAGGTTGGTGAAGTAGTCCTCCAGGATGCCGCCTGCGGAGGGAGCGCGGTGGGAGCCGGGCCTCGGCCGCCCTTGGCGGGGTTGGGGGCGCCGCCGGGCGCACCTACCGATGAACTTCATGGCCGTGAGCTTCAGGTTCCGGTGGGGGCTGTGCAGGTAGGGGGAGGCCTGCAGCAGGAACTGGTGGCAGCTGCTGAAGTTGCTCTCCATCTGGGGAGGGAGGCGCAGTGGGCGGCGGCCTGGGCCCCTGGGGGGGGGGGGGGGCGCACAGCCCAGCAGTGCCAAGGGGAAGCCGGGGGGAAGCTGGACCGGCAGGGGGATGGGGGACGGGGGGGAGGGGGAGGCGAGGGGGAGGGCCCAGCAAGCCCAGTCCCTTTTCTGCCCCATCTGGGGTGGGAGCCTGGGCCAAGGGACCCAGGACCTCCCTTGTGGTCACCCCTCCCCACCCCCCACTGTCCCAAATGTCCTCCAGGAAGGTGCCTCTCTCCCCGCCCGGTTCCCATCCCCGCAGCCGCAGCAGCAGGGCCAAGGCCGCGGGAGCGGGGAGGCCACTGGGATGGGCAGCGCGCAGGGCCCGGCGGGGTGGGGCCCGTGGCGGCCTGGCTCCGGCTCCTGGGTGCGCGCGGAGGGGGTGGGCCTGCGGCTGCCGTTTCTAAGGGGAGAAGCGGCCGGGACAGGCGGCGGCCGGATAAAGCCACGCTCGGAGGGGCCGGGACGGAGGGCAGCCGGACAGGCCTTCCTGCGGCCTCGGCCTCGGCCTTTTCGGGCTTAAAAGCCAGTTTGTCCCACGGCCCAGGCCTGTTGCCACCGGCTTGTCTGCCACCTGCACTTGCAAGAATCGAGGTGCGGAGGGAAGAGCCACAGGACGGGAGCGAGAGCGGAGGGGCGCCCCGCACCTCTCCACGCCAGACACCACGTGCCCGTGACAGCGCAGCCCCTTGGGGTGGCTGATGGGGGTGCAGAGGCGTCCGTGAGCCGGGAGTGGCCGTGAGCAGGCGCCCAGGGAGCCTCCTTTAGGTCCAGGAGCTGCTCCGCGAGGGCGGGGTAACGTCAGCCACGCTGTGCACCAGGGGCTGTTCCACGCATTAGGATTAACGAGCCTCGAACCCAACAGAGCGGCAGAGCAGGCGCGTCTCCGCAGCACGTTCCCACCACGGCCTGAGCTGCGCTGGCCAAGCGGGGGCGCCAGGGCGGCCGGGGCAGGACAGACCAGACCCTGAGCCCGCGGGAAGACGCCGGCCCTCAGGCCCAGGGAGGCAGGGGGGCACCTGGCGCCCCTTCCAGGCGCTGGGGGGGAGCAGCGGCCCGGGGACCCCGACTGCCCCCTGCCCCGCCGGGCGCGGCCGCTCACCATGCACATGAAGATGTCGCTCTCGGCGCTCAGGCCGCGGCCCCACGCCAGCTTGCTGAACAGCTGCTTCCGGAACTCCCACTTGAGCAGGATGGCGCAGCGCAGGAAGGTGGACTTGGTCTTCTGCGGGCGCCACAAGACGGTCACCTCCCGGTCACCTCCCCATCGCCGCCCCCCCCCCCAGGCTCCCCTGGGGAGGCCCCAGGTCAGAGGCGCCTCACAGAGGGGTGACCCAGGGGGCCTGGGGGTCTGTGAGGGGGCCGGTGGCCACAGGGCCACCCAGACCTCCCTCTGCGGGAGTTAACAGGCGCCTTTCCCCGGCGGGTGGGGGCCCTGCAAGGGGGCGAGGTGTGACTCAGCCCCCAGCGCCAGGCTCTGAGGCTGACTACGTGCAGGGGGAGGTTCATGGGTCCTGGGTGGGGACGGGGGAGGAGAGAGGAAGTCGCCACCTGGGTGGGTCCTGCCAGCTCTCCCCCTGCTGCTGCCTGGAGGCCAGGCCCCGCGGCCTCTCCGGGTCGGTGGCCTCGCCCTGCTCTGCACCCCCCGAGGCCACGTCCTCCTGAGCTGTCCCCCCGCCCGGCCCAGGCCACCCGGGGACCGTCTGGAGGAGGCTGCCCAGCCGGAGGCCCCGCTGGCCGCTCACCATGACCACCTGGGGGCAGGCGTCCGCCAGGTGGAAGAGCAGCGGCACCAGGGACTGGAAGGCGTGGCCCTGGAGCGCCTGCTGGTACTTCCTGCCGCCGCTGTAGATGACTTCCCCGAAGAGCAGGATGGCCCCTCCGCGCACCTCCTCCTGCTCCTGCCCAGGCGGACGGAGAGGCCTCGCAGCGGCCGCCCCATCTCTCCCCTCCCTTTCTGCCCCAGTGACCTCACGTCGCCCTGGTCATCTCCTCCCTCCTCCCTCCTCCCTCCTCCCTCCTCCCGGACCCGGGCAGGCCACGATGGGGTTACAGCGCAGACCCTTGTGCCACGTGTGTCACTTTCTAGCTCTGTGAGCCTGGGCAAGCCCCCCACCCCCCACCCCCGTGTGACTCAGTTTCCTCTTTTGTGTAGAGGGGTCAACAGGAGTCCTCTGTCCCCGGGTCGGCGAGGACTGCATGTGGCTGTCCTGCTGCTCCGGCCCCTCCCGCTCCCCGTCTCCACGACCAGCCAGCCATCCCCGAGGTCCGCCCCAAAGCCTGCCTTGGTTTTAGCCTCTGCACCCTGACGCCCTCGGAACCCCCCGACATCACGCACCCAGCCCCTGCCTTGCCACCACCCGCTGCCTCCCCACTTTCCACACGGCCGCCCGAGGATCTTTAAAGACAAGCAGCTGGCCTGCCTTCTCGCTGACCCGGCCACCACCCGGCCCGACGAGGGGACAGGGCTTGGGAATGAATGGCAGGGACCGGCCCAGAGCCCTCGTGGAACCTTCCTTCCCGGGGACCAGGTTCCCATCGGCGCCTTTTCCACCGGTGACTTTACCCACAATCCCCGGGTAGGGGTGGGTGGGGGCTGGGCGGCAGCTCTGGCTGCTCTGATTGGTGGGCTGGGCGAGCTGCTGCGCAGGCGCGTGCGTGCGTGCGTGGGCTCACGTTCTCAAACAGCCGCCGCAGGTGCCGCGCAAGCTTGAGGCTGCAGGCGCCGATGCCCTGTGGGCCCATGCGGTGCAGCGTGTCGCCCACGATCTCCATGAGGCCCAGGAGGTCCTTGGTCTCGGGCTTCTGGAAACTCTCCACCAGCCCCAACATCCGGGTCCGGAGCAGCCGCACCTGCGGGAGACGCAGCCGCCGGTGGCCCCCCTCCTCCTCCCAATGCCTTCCGGTGCTCCCCTCCGCCTGGTGCACCTCCTCCTCTGGCTGAGGCTGCCCACCGCCGCCTCGCCGCCATGATCCACCGGGGCCTCAGCCCCAGCTCTCGGCCCGCATCATGGGGCACCGACATGTCCTGGGAGGCCATGGGCGGGACCAGGAGGCCGCCCCATCCGGCGGGGGCTGAGTCTTGCGGGTGCGGGTGGGGCCTGAACCAGGGCAGCTGTGCTGTCAGGTGAGGGCTTCCTACCTGGGAAGGAGCCCAAGTCGCTGACCTCTGCGCTCCCTCCGGCTCAGAAACCCCCGGGCCCCCAGCCCCGTGCAATGCAGCAGGGTCCCCTAAACACTGCAGCTCTCTCCTGCCCGCCCGGCTTCCCTGTCCGCCCCCTTCCAGCCCCACCTGTCATGGAGGCTCTTTTCCAGGTGCCCCCTCCTGCCCAGCGCCCCCCCAACCCCCCCCCCCCCCCGCCCCGGGTCGAGCGAGGGCCCCTCACCTTCTTGGGCTGCATGAGGACGCTGCTGAGCCCCGTCAGGCTCAGGGCCCGCACCAGCTGGTTGGGGTTGTGCAGGCCCAGGGTCAGGAACTTGTTCATGATTTTCCGGGACATGTAAAGGGTGAGCTCTTGGCTGGTGAGAAACTGAGCCGGTGGGTCCGTCAGGCCACCAGTGACTTGCGGCCGCAGCACAGCATGGGACGGGGGAGGGGGGATGGACGGGGGAGGGGGATGGACGGGGGAGGGGGATGGACGGGGGAGGGGGATGGACGGGGGAGGGGGATGGACGGGGGAGGGAAGCCCAGCTCCAGGCCCTGCCTGAGGGCCCGGCGCCGGGGAGGGCGAGGAGCGGCTGACCTCTGTGATGATGAGGATGGCGACGATGTTGTCTCGCTCCTCCGAGCTCTTCAGGCAGATGACCGCCTGCCCCAGGACGGCCTGGACCTCGCAGTCACAGTGGGCCATGGCCCTGTCACAGGCAGAGGCCGCCGCTGGGCCCCGAGGGCTTTGCCCTGGGCCAGGGACCCTCCTCCGCCCGCAGACCTGGCCCCCCCGGGGAGATGGCCCCGGAGGCTGAGTCTGAAGTGCAGAGTCCCGGGTGGGGTGTCCGCGGGGGCCCCATCGGGGGTGCAGCCGGGGCCAGGCCCCTCCCAGGCGCGGTGCTTACCGGGCCAGCAGGATCACCCCCTCCGTGTAGGTCTCCGCACGCCCGAAGAGCTCCCAGCCCCTCAGCAGCTTGAGGTAGGCAAACACCTCCCAGTAGTTGGTGGTCCAGAAGAGGCCCTTCAGCGCCTCCACGCACATGCTGGGGGGGGGGGGGGGCACGGGGCGAGAGGCTCAGGGCTCCGCCTGGAGCAGGAGGTGGCGCTAGCTCCCCCCACCCGCCCTCTCCCGTCTGCACCTGGCAAGCTGGGACTTACTTTTTATTTATTTTTATTTTTACTGATTTCAGAGAGGAAGGGAAAGGGAGAGGCAGATAGAAATATCAATGATGAGAATCATTGATTGGCTGCCTCCTGCACGCCCCCCACTGGAAACCAAGCCCACAACACCCCCCCACCCCCCCGCATGTGCCCTGACCGGGAATTGAACTGTGACTTCCTGGTTCATAGGTCAGCACTCAACCACTGAGCCACACCGGCCGGACACGCTGTCACTCTTGGGACCCTCAGCCCTGACAGCTATGGACGCTCCGCCCCCTGCTCCCCACCCTGGACGGCAAGCCCCCAGGTGGAGCCAGCATTCCCTCCGCCCCGGGGCCCCAGCACTGAGCCGGGGCCTGGTGCCCACCAGGTGCTCTGGAGACATGGGGGGAGGGGCAGCAGAGTGGGGGGGGGGGCTGGAGTCCTGAGGGGGCTGGGCGCCGAGGCCGGTCACCCTCACCTGCAGGGGCCCAGGGGCTTCATATCCAGGATGTCCTCCTGGGGCTCCAGGATGGTCTCGACCACGCCCAGCTCGTACAGGTAGTGCAGCTGCGTGAGCAGGCCCAGCAGGATCCCCGCGAAGGCCCAGTGCACGATGGCCCTGTACTCTCTGATGTAGAGGAGCTCGTAAATGGTGCCCAGAGCCTGCAGGGGGCGACAGAGCAGGGCCCTGGCAGGGCACCCCGCTGCTGCCCTCCTGGGGCCTGGCTCCAGACCCGCTCCCCACACCTGGCTGGGCCAGGAGAGGGGCTCTGGCTCCCCTTGGACTCGGCATCAAGAGCCCTCGGCAACCTGTGGTGAGACCCATGGCCGTGACCCTGGCCTCCCCCGGGGCCCGGGGACGCAGAGGCAGTCGCAGCAGCAGGTGCGGGCTGGGCAGGCCGGGCAGGGAGGGGAGGGGTGGGCGGGCAGGACCGGGCAGGGAGGGGCGGGGCCAGGCAGGGCGGGCCGCTCACCAGCATGGACATGAGCTCCGCCTGCTCTGACAGCCTGATCAGCAGCTGGGGCGGCCGCAGCTTCAGCTTAATGTAGAGCAGGGTCATGACCTTGCGGCCCAGCTGGCTGTTGGTGGCCAGGGCCTTCCACAGGGGCGCCACCTGCCTGCAGAGGGGGGAGTCCAGGGCCCCAGCTGCCGCCACACTGGGCAGCGGGGCCAAGGGGCCCAGCCCCGGAGAAGCAGGTGTGAAAGGGAGGTGGCCAGGCCCCTCTGGCAGGGGGAGCCCCTCCATCGGGCCCTGGATTCGCTGACCGGCTGGGCGGGGCCCCTGCCCGAAGCTCTGAGTGCAGGCCAGCTGGCCCTGGCACGGCCTCGCGCCCGCCCCCCGGCCCTGCGACCCCACCAGACTGTCTCCGCCCCGGAAGGTGGGCTGCTCCCCCAGCGGCTCAGCCCTCGGGTCTCCACCGGAGAACACCCCGTGGCCAGGGCAGCGGTGCTCCCCGAGACGCCCACAAGAGGACCATGGGCCCCGCACCTCTTAAACTTAGCAGTGCCCCCGGGCCACAGGCGGCTCAGGGGTTGAGCATCGACCTGTGAACCAGGAGGTCAGGGTTCAGTTCCCGGACAGGTGGTTGTGGGCGCCATCCCCAGTGTGGGGTATGCAAGAGGCAGCCGGTCCATGGTTCTCTCTCATCATTGATGTTTCTCTATCTCCCTCCCTTTCCTTTCCTCTCTGAAATCAATAAAAATATATTTTTAAAAAAAACAAAAACCTACCAGTGCGCACACCCCACTCGGTCGGGTTAGGGCTGGGTAGGCTGTGCTCCGGCTCAGCAGGGCCGGCCAGCATTCCTCACACTCCGTGCGGCCACCGGCCCTCAGTCCACCCGTGCAGAGGGGCGGCTGGGACCGTGTGCCCGGGGCCTGGGCAGCGGGCTGGAGCTGTGTGTGGGCCCCTTAGGTTCTTCACGTCACCCCACTGACCCCTGGCCCCTCTGCAGGCTGGTGCCTGGGGCCCCCTGGGTCTGAGGGACACTCCTGGCTGCCAGAGCCACCCCAGCGCCCTGGGCCCGGCTGCCTTCTGGGACCTGGGGGTGGAGCCTGGGAAGGCGGTGCAGTTGGGCTGCCACTGGGGGCTTCCGTGGTGTGTGGACAGCGGCCAGGGGTCCCCTGGGTGTGCCTGCGGGGCCTACCTCTCCGAGGGCTGGCACAGGGTCAGCAGCACCTCCACGGTCCCCTGGGTGTGCTGGGTGCCCAGCACCCTCACCGCCTTCAGGACCTTCTCCTGGGCACTCTTGAAGGAGATGGCGGGCAGCTCCTGGAACAGCCCCTGCAGGATCTCGGCCACCTGCGTGGGCGGCCAAGGCGGGAGCGGCCTCAGAGCAGCGCCCCCAGCGGGCCGGCCACCTCCTCCATGTGCCCCCCCCCCCCCGCCCCGCAGTGCGGCCCATGCGGACAGCACAGCTGCTGAGAATGGAGCTGCCCGGAGTGGCCTGGGCCAGGCGGCCAGGCCAGGCTGCGGACAGCAAAATCCCCGGGGGGCCGGCCGGCTCTGTGGTTGAGCGTCGACCTATGACTCAGGAGGTCACAGTTTGATTCCGGGTCAGGGGCACAGGCCCAGGTTGCAGTCCCCAGTGTGGGGCGTGCAGGAGGCAGCCGGTCAGTGATTCTCTCTCATCATGGATGTTTCTATCTCCCTCTCCCTCTCCCTTCCTCTCTGAAACCAATAAAAATATATTTAGAAAAAAAAACCCATGTGCGGCCGGGGTCTCTCTCTCCTGCTGAACAAGGCTGAGACCAAGGGGATGGGGGCGACCCTGGGGTCCAGCCCGACGGGAGGGGAAACGGCCCTGCTGCAGGGGCGTCAGCTGCTGAAGGTCCGGGGTCTCCGGGAAGAGGTGGGGGAACCCACACACACCAGGGCAGCCCGGGACATGTGCCATCCTGCTCCCCGAAGCCCATGCCTCCCGCCACCGGCCCCGTGCCCACAGGGAGGCCCCGGCGCAGCCCCACCTGCTCAGGCTTGATGCTGTGGTCCTCGAAGACCATGAGGAGCAGGTGGGAGGCCAGGTCGCCGTCCATGTGCTTGTGGTTGGAGAGTGCGCGCAGCAGCGTGAGGATGAGCTGCGTGTGCTGGGCCACCGTCAGGTGGTCGTCTATGGCCTGTGCAGAGGGCCTGGGGCTGAGCGGCCGAGGGCACCTGCCCCGTCAGCAGCCCCCGGCTCTCCTGCACGTGGCCGGGAGCCAGGGCGGGAGCTCTGCCCTCACCCAGAGGCGGGCGGATGCCAGGTGCCTGGCCTGGCAGGGACCCCGCCCCTGCGGCTGTGGGCGCCGCCCAGCTTGCCTTCACAGGCCCAGCTACGGCTACGGTCGCCCCTGGGCATGATGGGAGCGAGCAGCTTAGCCCAGGCCCAGCCCCTGCCCACCCCCAGCCTGCAGCCCACAGCCAGTGACTGACGAGGTACAAAAGCCAAGCCCTGGCCTCGAGGTGGGACCAACTGCTGGGGGGCTGGGGGGCACTGTTCATGCCAGCACTGCCCAGGGCCAGGCAGCTCCTCCCTCCCCTTCCCCCTGGGAACTCATCCTGTCCTCACTCAGCTGCCCTGGTCCATCCCAGGCTCTGTTCCCGGGGTGCTCATGGCAGCGGGCTTTAACCCGGGAACCCCTGGGAAGGATCCCGGGGGACATCCGCCCACTTGGAGGGGTCGCTGTCTGATCACAGCCTGTCCGGAGAGTGGCCTGGGTGCTGGTCCCAGGGTCCCTCCCTCGGAAAGTGGGGAAACTGAGGCATGGATAGGTTGACTGACCCATCCAAGGCCACTCAGCCAGTCAGGCACAGAGCTCGGACTCAAACCCAAACCCTCCCAGGCCGACGTGAGGGGCGGGCGGCGCCTGAGAGGGGCCGGCGGACCAGAGGACAGAGGACCGGGGAGGGGAGGCCGGCCATGCCGCTCGCCTGGGACCGACCGAGGAGCCACCAAGGAGAGGCCGGAGGGAGGGTGCCGAGCAGAGGACCTGCGTCCCCAGGGGGCCCGGCACCCCCCCCCCCCCAGCTGCAGGTGGCAGGGCAGGCGGGGCTGCGCGGGGCGGGAGTCCTGCTCTGCCTGCCTGCTCCCTGGCACAGGTGGTGCGAGGCCTCCGTGGGCCCAGCTGTGAAAGGGGCAGGACGGGGTGGGACAGGTCCGGGGCTTTGGGGAGCCCCCCACCGGTGCCGGCCCCTCCCCGCCTCGGCTCTCACAGCCACACCTGCACCAGATAGTGGAACTTCGCATCCGACTCTCTGTGGCCCCTTTCTTCAAAATTCTTCATTTTATTTAAATACATGAACTCCGTCAGGCTCTCTGTGGCGGGACACCCGGGGTCAGGAGGCCGGCGGAGCGCGGGCGGGAGGTAACTAACGCCCTCCTCCCGCCCGCCCGCCAGCGAGCGAGGCCCCGGGAGCCCAGGAGCCCGGCCAGCCCCCCGGAAAGCGTGGGGGCACCGGCCTCTGCAGGGCCCTCCGCCCCCACCCCCACCCATCCCCTGGCCCCCAGCTCACCCTTCTGCTGGACCAGCAGCTGGAGGAGGAGGCAGACGCACAGGCGGGCGTGGCTCTTGGTGAACTCCTCGCTGTCCCTCCACAGCAGCATCAGCAGGCCTAGCTGGTGGCCCAGCATCGAGGGCTTGGCCTCCTCCTGGGGGGAGGGGTGCGGGGGGACAGGGAGCGGAGCCATGCCTGGCTGCTTGGTATCATTTCCACGGTCCCTCCCAACCTCTCTCTCTCTCTCTCTCTCTCTCTCTCTCTCTCTCTCTTTTGTGTTAATCCTCACCCGAGGGTACTTTTCCATTGATTTTTTTAGAGAGAGTGGAAAGGAGGGGGAGAGAGAAAGAAGCATTGATGTGAGAGAGACGCATGGATGGGTGGCCTCCTGCATGCGCTGCCACCCGGGCCTGGGTGGAGCCTGCAGCTGAGGGAAGTGCCCTTGACCAGGAATTGAGTCAAACCCTCAGCCCTTACGCGGCCGCCGCGGGCAGGACGTGCCCCACCCCTGGCCTGGATGCTCAGTGAATGCAGCTGGGAGGTGGGCCCCATGCAGAGGTGGAGCAGCATATGGGGCTCCCTGCGCCCCTTTCCTCGCCCCAGCCTGGCCGCCCCCCCGCCCCCACCCCCACTCACGGTGAGTTTCACGTAGTTCACCAGGCACTTCAGCAGCAGGAAGATGGTGTGCACCGCCCGCCTGCGCTCGTGGCTCCTGTCGGACATCAGCCAGGGCTCTGTGTGCTGGGCGGAGGGAGGAGGCCCCGGGACCATCAGGCCCATGCCCCCCCCCCCCTCGCTGCCAGCTCACACTGGCTGGGCAGTGGTGACGGAAGGGGCTGTCGCTGGTCCTGACCCGCCAGACGTTTCCCCCCTCCGGCCCCGTCCTTCCGCCTGGCTCCGGCAGGAGAGGCTGGGCCGGGTGACCCCCTCCAGAACATGGAGACTGCCCCGGGCTTGCGGGCTCTGTGGACAAGCAGTGCGGGGACGCTGGGTCTGCCCTGGGGCCTTGGGGCTGTGCCGGCTGTGGGTGTGGGAGAGCACCTCTCCAGGCTGTGGGGAGCCAGCAGACCATTCCTGGGGCTCCTCCCAGGGCCCTTGGCTCTTGAAACACCCAGCAGAGCCCTGGGTAGGGGGGAGGGGGGGAGGGAGTCAAGGCCCCAGGCACTTGGGTCGGGGTCCAGGGCAAGCCTGCCAACTGGGGCCGCCCCAAGCGGACCCTGGAGGACCGCCCGCGCACCTGCAGGAGGAAGCAGACCTCGTCCATGCTCTTGTTCTCAGAGACGAAGGTCTGCAGCAGCAGGTTGAGCGCTTGCATGGCCTTCTGGTACAGCACCTGCCGGCACACAGCGCCCCGTGCCCACCTCGCACTCACCCCTCACCAGGTTTCCGGGGATCCGTCTGGGGTGAGGGCTTGGCCACTGCTCCCTGCAGGGCCTGGTTGGCTAATGACGATGCCCACAGAGGGCCCAGCTGGCGGGGGAGGACAGCCCTTTTTTTTTTTTTAAATACATTTTTATAGATTCCAGAGGGGAAGGGAGAAAGGGGAACATCGATGATGAGAGAATCGTGGATCAGCTGCCTCCTGCACGCCCCACACAGGGGATCAGGCCTGCAACCCGGGCATGTGCCCCGACGGGGATTCAAACCGTGACCTCCTGGGTCATAGGTCGACGCTCAGCTACTGAGCCACGCGGCCGGGAGGACTGGCTTCTTAGACATGTGGCCAGCCCTTCGGTGTCCCCGGCCCCTCCGGCCGCAGGAGAAAGCCTCTGTCCTTGGCTCCCCTCGCTCACATTGGTCAAGGGCCTGACCCAGGGGCCCAGCGCCCAGAACCCACCCCCAGAGATGGGCTGGCCCCGGGCTGGGCAGTCACCATGGGGTCTGACTTCAGGGCAGGGCAGCAGCTCTTCAGCACCTCCATGGGTGGCAGCTGGTACAGTTTCTGGAAGCAGGTCTGCAGGATGGTGGACTTGACCATGGGCGTGAGGCTGGGCCGCAGGCTGCTGGAGAGACGCGGCACAAAGAGGGTCCTGGCAAGGAGGGGCTCACAGGGCGTGCCGGGGGCGCCGGGACTGGGGGCACCGAGGCCTCCGACTCTGGTGTGGCTTGGCCTGGGGGTGGGCCTGAGGGGTGGAATGGGGGGTGCCGAAGCACATCTGTGCTGGGCGGGGCCATCAAGCTCACTCACTCACTTCTCTCGGGTTCATTGATATTTATTTGTGAGAAAACAAGGAATTGTTCTGGTGTCAGTGTCAGGGCTGTGACTGAGCCCAGTGTCCAAGCTGTGGAAAAGGTCAGGGCCCAGGTGTGAACAGGGTCAGGGCTCAGGGTGTGACCAGGGTCAGGGCTCAGCGTGTGACCAGGGTCAGGGCTCAGCGTGTGACCAGGGTCAGGGCTCAGCGTGTGACCAGGGTTAGGGCTCAGCCTGTGACCAGGGTCAGGGCTCAGGGTGTGACCAGGGTCAGGGCTCAGGGTGTGACCAGGGTCAGGGCCCAGGTGTGACCAGGATCAGGGCTCAGGGTGTGATCAGGGTCAGGGCTCAGCGTGTGACCAGGGTCAGGGCTCAGGGTGTGACCAGGGTCAGGGCTCAGCGTGTGACCAGGGTCAGGGCTCAGCCTGTGACCAGGGTCAGGGCTCAGGGTGTGACCAGGGTCAGGGCTCAGGGTGTGACCAGGGTCAGGGCTCAGGGTGTGACCAGGGTCAGGGCTCAGGTGTGACCAGGGTCAGGGCTCAGGGTGTGAGCAGGGTCAGGGCTCAGGGTGTGACCAGGGTCAGGGCTTAGGTGTGAGCAGGATCAGGGCTCAGAGTGTGATCAAGGTCCGGGCTCAGGGTGTGACCAGGGTCAGGGCTCAGGTGTGACCAGGATCAGGGGTCAGAGTGTGAGCAGGGTCAGGGCTCAGGTGTGACCAGGGTCAGGGCTCAGAGTGTGAGCAGGGTCAGGGCTCAGGTGCGGCCAGGGTCAGGGCTCAGAGTGTGAGCAGGGTCAGGGCTCAGAGTGTGATCAAGGTCAGGGCTCAGAGTGTGATCAAGGTCAGGGCTCAGGGTGTGACCAGGGTCAGGGCTCAGGTGTGACCAGGATCAGGGCTCAGAGTGTGAGCAGGGTCAGGGCTCAGGTGTGACCAGGGTCAGGGCTCAGCGTGTGACCAGGGTCATGGCTCAGGAGTGACCAGGATCAGGGCTCAGAGTGTGAGCAGGGTCAGGGCTCAGGTGTGACCAGGGTCAGGGCTCAGGGTGTGACCAGGGTCAGGGCTCAGGGTGTGACCAGGGTCAGGGCTCAGTGTGACCAGGGTCAGGGCTCAGTGTGACCAGGGTCAGGGCTCAGCGTGTGACCAGGGTCAGGGCTCAGCGTGTGACCAGGGTCAGGGCCCAGCCTGTGCCACTGTTACCAACGTCTCTTGGACAAGAAGCAGGGCAGCGTGTCCTGGGGAAGGGGGCCCCGGCCTCAGCTTGCCCACAATGCTTAGCTCCTGGCACAGCCCCCACTTGGGCCCTCACCCACATCCTCCATGTGGGGAGCGGCGACAGCGTGTGGGCAGGTCAAGCCTCGGACTGATGAGAGGGCACGGTCCTCTCATGGCCACGTGCAAGTCCCAGCTTGGAGGGCAGAGCCCTCCCCGCACCATTATAGCCAACAGCTATGGTTGTGAGCTTGAACCCATGGTCCGAACACATGGCCCCACGTGCCTGAGTGATGTGAGCTTGAGAGAGTTCAGGTGCACGTCGATGAGTGGGATCGAAACCCACGAGGACGTTGTAACCATCTTGGCCGCGCCCTGGCGCTGTCTCTCTCCATCCGAGGGGGCAGCGTCCCACCCAGACCGAGCTTCATTCTCTTGTCTGTCTTTCCTCCATCCTTCACCGCCCCCTCTCAGGGTCACTGACCCTGGCTGAGCTGGCGCGGCACATAAGATGCCCAACGGGGGCTGAGTATGCCACGGCCGTGCCTGCCGGCTCGCCACACTCCATCGCCTCACACACTGACCCTGTGTCCACACTCGGGGACCGGCCTGACTTCCTGGACCCCAAGGGGCCTTACCTGAGCCCGGCGATGACCAGTATGATCTTTTGCCGGTAGGGGGTGACCAGGTGGTCAGGCTCCTTCTGCAGGGCGGACTGGGAGGGCAGGGAGAGAGGGCATGGAGGGGCGCCAGCCCGGCCCCCGCCCCCACCGCCACCCCGGCGGCCCCCGTGGCCCCCACCACCGCCCCCCGGTCCCCCCGACGCACCAGCAGGCAGTGGATCAGCTCCGCCGTCTGCGTGAACTTGTAGCCCTGGGTGCTGCTTTCCCGCTTGAGCGCCTTCATGAGCATGACGGCCGCCGACAGGAAGCTCTTCTTCAGGGTGTGGTCCTGTCCGTGCACAGTGGGCCAGCGGCCGGTCAGGAGCTGCCGCGGGGCGGCCGCCAGGACCGGGTGCCGGCGCCGCACAGACCCGCCCGCCGCCGCGCTCACGTAGCAGCTGCACGAGTAGTAATAGACCATCCTGGAGGCGATGTTGTCCACCCAGGGCAGGATCTGCTTCCGGGACTGCATGGCCATCTGCCCGTAGCACAGCAGGGAGGTGCTGCCCAGCCACCTGCAGTGCAAGTGGGCGTTCGCGTGCTGCGGGCGGGAGGGGGCGAGGCGGAGGGCGTCAGCCCGTGCACAGGCCCCGGTGGGTGGTGGTCCCAGACCCGGGCCACTCCCCCGCCCTCCAGCTGGACCGGCCACTGCCGCTCTCCCCAGCAAGGTGCCCGGGAGTCACTAGCCGGCACACGGAGCCACTCAACACGTCCCAGGTGTGCAGGCCACGTCCACGGCCCCATGGGCAGGGCCCCGGCCCGGATGGGACAGGACACTAGCCCGGATGGAGGCCCTGGCCCCTAGGCTGGGGGCCCAGGGATGAGGCTTGCGTCCCCATGGCCACAGCAAGAACAGAGAAGGTAGGAGTCCCACACTCAGCCCCTCAGGGAGGGGGCTGGGCAAGGGGTACCCCTCCCAATGAGCAAGGTGAGGCTCAGAGCAGGCAAGTGACTCGCCCAGGCCACCAGCCCCGCCCCGCTCACCCTTTCCTGGCTGGCCGAGTTCCTGTGGGGGGACTTGAGGAACTTGGTGCAGCCCACGTCCTCCAGAATGGCCCACGCCAGCTCCATGTGCGTGGCGGCCGCGATGCCCACGGCCAGCGCAATGCCCTGCGGGCCGAGGGCCCTGTGAGCAGGCGGGCGGCGGCACCCACCTCCCGGGGGCCCTGCACAGGCCTAGAGGAGCCAGCCCCGCCCAGAGGAGCCTGCACCCAGGGCCGGCTGGTCCGATGGAGCCTGGACACAGCCCAGGAGTGAAGGGACGGAGGGCCCGAGGCCAGGAGCAGAGGGGGCCACGTGGGGTGGGGGGGGATGGGGTCCCCAGGGGCCGGCCCACGCACCTCCCGCTGGCTGGCCGTCTTGTGGGACAGCTCGAGGAGGCCGGTCAGGTGCTTCCTCACCACGTCCTCGCTGGGGCTCTCCCTCAGCATCAGCCCGTAGAACTGGAACAAGAAGCTCTGCCGGGAGAGGAGCAGCTGCTGGGCCTGGCCTCCGTGCGCCCCCAGGCCCCTCCCCACCCCCCTAACCCCCCCACACCCCCACACCCCCCCAACCCCCCCCAACGCCCCCAACCCCGCCAGGGCTGGCCCCACTGCTCCCAGGGCCCCCACCCCAGCACCCAGGCCCCGCCCCCGCGCTGCCTGTGCCCCGCCCCTGCCACCACGCCCCGCCCACTGACGCCATGCCCCGCCCACTGACGCCTGCGCCCCGCCCACTGACGCCCTGCCCCGCCCACTGACGCCCCGCCCCGCCTGTGGCCAGGCCGCACAGAGCCCTCCAGCCACATCAGACTT
The DNA here is from genome assembly GCF_963259705.1 of Myotis daubentonii. Lineage (NCBI taxonomy): Eukaryota > Metazoa > Chordata > Mammalia > Chiroptera > Vespertilionidae > Myotis > Myotis daubentonii. The sequence goes on from NC_081856.1 coordinate 53,873,865, forward strand.
CCCTTCGCTCCCCTCAGGCCCCGGGTGGAGGCAGGACCGCTGCGCCCAGCCCCACTTCCCGGGCGCAGGAGGCCACCTCGGAATCGCCTAGAAAAATTCCCCTTTATTTTCTCTTCCTGAAAACCTGCAGCTTCCACGCTGCGTCACATGCTCGGATGGAGCCCATTTCCCGAGCTGCACTGCTGACGTCACACCTCGCAGGGCCCCGCACCAGAGGGTGAGGCGTGGGGCCGGGCACCGCCGTCCCGGCCACTGGCCACGGCCGCATCCCTGGGGCCCGCCGGCCCGGGGACCGGGCTGAGCTCGTGACCAGGAGGCCTTGGGTCCCCGAGGCCACCGTCCCCCCTGGGCCTGGCCCCCCATCGGAGGTGCGTGTCCTGCGGCCATGGCAGGAGCAGAGCCTCCCCGTGGCCACGGCACCCCTCGTCGTGTCTTTCTGGCACTTTCCGTGCACACGGAGCTTCCGGTAAGGCCAGCGCAGCCTCTGCAGGCCCTGCGGCCGGGCAGCCCCTCCAAGCACTGACCTTCTCCAGAGGCTGCTTGAGGTCCAGTTTCAAGGACGCCAGGAACTCCTGGATGGCCGAGGCCTCCTCCTGCAGGACGCGCTGCGGCGGCGGAGCACGGGCTCAGCCGGGGTCGGGGTCAGGGCCAGGGCCAGGCGCGGGCGGACAGGGCCCTGCAGGCCTCTCTCTAGGTGGGATTCTGGCCGCCTCACTTCTGCTCCACCCTGGGGACGCCCCGGACCCGGGACCCGCAGGACAGGGGCTGAGTCCCTTCGCCTGGCCCCGCCCACATCTTCATGCTGCTGTCTGGTTGACCTCAGGGCCTTTGCACAGGCTGTCCCCACCTTCTGCTCAGCCCTCCCTCCCCGCGCCTGGGCTGGCCCCTAAGCCCAGCTCTGCGTGCGCTTGGAGCCGGTCTCCCTGGGTGACTATGCACACGACTGCTCTGCTGTGATTTCTCCCCTCTGTCCTGTCCATCAGCCCCAGACCACAGAGAATCTGACACAGGGATGTGGAGGAGAGGGGCCAGGACAGCCCCGCACCCCCTCAGCCATTTTCACACTGGACAGAGGACAGGAACAGCACACAGGGGGTGAGTGTGGAGGGCATGGTCTCCACACTGGTTGGCGAGCAATCCCAGGAGGCCCCGGGGGGAAAGAGGGGGTACAGGCTTCCTGGGCTTTCATCTAGGCCCCCCAGGCCTCGGGGTGGAGCAGGGTGTGTTTGCTCCGTGGGACACCAGGCCCACACCTGGCCGATGGGCACAGATGACGGTGTCTGTGTGCCCCACCAGCCCCTACACACACACACACACACACACACACACACACACACACACGGAGGTCAGGGCCTCTGGGACTGCAGGGGTGGGTGCCCTGTGAGGCCTGCAGCAGCAGGTGTTGGGGGGGGGGTTGAGGGGGCGCCGGGCCCACCTGGTTCTGCTCCTGCAGGCACTGGCACACGGCCTCCAGCACCAGGCTCTTCTCCGTCACCGACATGGCCTTGATCCTGTTGACCAGCACCTCTTCCCAGGGCGGACTGCTGTGGGCCTCGTCCAGGATCTCCCCGATCTCCGAGCTGGGGAGTTCTGCAAGGCAGAGAGGCGGAGAGCGGCCGGCCCCTGCAGCCTGGGCTGGGCTCCCCCTCAAGCGGGAGCCCCAGGCCTCCCAGCTCCCGGGGTCAGGCAGCTCCACCCCTCATTCACAGCAGCCCATACTGCTTTCTTTCTCTCTGTTTTAAATCCTCACCTGAGGATATTTTTCCAGTGATTTTCAGAGAGAGTGGAAGGGAGAGGGAGAGACAGAGAGAAACATTGATTGGTTGCCTCCTGCACGCACCCCTCCCAGGACCCCGGCTGGGGAGGAGCCTGCAACCACCCGTGGAATCGAACCCAGGACCTTTTCGGTCTGCAGGCCGACACTCTATGCATGGAGCCAAACCGGCCAGGGCCCAAACTGCTTTCTCTACGAGGCATTTGCAGGGAAAGTGTTGTGAGAGCAGCCAGGAATCCCAGACAGAGGGCACCATCCAATGTCCCAGACACGCTCCCAACCCAGCCTGGTCCGGCCGCTGTGGCTCAGGGGTTGAGCACTGACCTACGAACTAGGAGGTCACGCTTCAATTCCCGGTCAGCGCACGTGCCCGGGTTGCAGGCTGGATCCCCAGTGTGGGGCGTGCAGGAGGCAGCCGATCAAGGATTCCTCTCATCGTGGATGTTTCTCTCTCCCTCTTCCTCACAGAGGGGAGGGTGACCTCTGCCCGGGGCAGACTGAAGACCCGCCTCCCTCACAGCAGGAAACCAGGCCCCAGAGGAGGAGGACCTGCTCAGAGCCAGGGACCAGCGCAGGCCAGGCCGCCCAGGGGGCTGTGAGGAGGCCCCGCCCACCCTGCTCACCAGTATCCAGCTCCTCCTCATCATCATCCTCTTCCCTCTCCTCCTCCGCCTCTGCCTCCTCCTCCTCCACCTCCTCCTGCGTGTGGCCGGCAGCTGGCCCTTTAGCAGGGATGGTGGAAGCCATCACTGTGGCCCTGCAGGGCGGCGCCTCCTGCGACAGGGATCAGGGCAGCATCACTCCCATCGCACGGCACAGGCCGGACCACACCAGGCCCCCACCTACGTCACTCACCCCAACCCTTACCAGGCCCCCCAGGCGGTCCCGTAGCTCCGAGGGGTCCTGGTTCACCTAGGGAAGGAGGGGCTCCTGACTGCAGCTGACAGCCGAGGCCCAGGTGCTGCCCACCCTCCACACCCCCTTGGCCCAGACAGAGGTCACCCCGAGGGGCGGGCAGCCACGTGAGGCCGGCCAAGGAGTGGACGGGCCATGCGCACCGAGGGGCTGTGCCCACACCAGGCCCTCCTGGGGGGGGGTTACTTCACCTCCTCCAGGAAGCCCCCCAGGCTGCTCCCATGGTCACCGGGCCCTCCTCTCCCTCAGCCCTCCCTCCGGGATGGGACCCTCCCTCCTGCCCGGCTTCTGCCAGAGGGAATGGTGGGGCCTCAGTCCCATGAACGGGCCAGACCTGCGTGTCTAGCAATCTCCCATGGGCCCCGCGGCGGGCTGGGCCGGGTGGCGGCTGTGGGAGCCCCCTCAGGGCCCTGAGCCCCCGCTTCTCCCTTGGGGGACAGTACCCCCGTGGACCATTAGCTGCAGCAGGGCCATGGCATCCCTTTGGCCCCTCCCACTCCTTACCCCAGATGCTAATGACTCCCCAAAGCTGCCCACTGGGCCTGCCCCTGTGCCCCCTTCTCTCCCCTCCAGCATCCTGTCCCTTCAGGGGTCACACCCCCATGTGCCAGCCCTGCCCACCCTCATCCTCTCTCCTCAGCTCCGCCCTGGGCCCTGCTGCGCTGCCCTGCCCACCAGCGGCCCTGCTCTGTGTGACTCTCGGCGGCACCTCCCTGAGCGGCCCCAGCACCCTCACGACCTGCACTCTGGCTCCCGGTTTCAGCTGTGGCGGCTGCGGATGTGTTAGGAGGAGGCAGTTTCCTCTGGAGGTTGAACCCCTTTGGTAACTTGGTCCCCCAAACCCTTTTCATGGAAGAGGCAAAGGCCATTGTCATCCATTCTGAGCCTGGAGTGGGGCCAGGTTGTTGGGAAATGACTGTGGGAGCAAGCCTGGGGGGCTTCCTGGAGGAGGTGAGGCAAACCCCCAGGAAACCCAAAGTCAGAGAAGGGGACAGAAAACCCCAGGATGTGACAATGGGGTGGCCCAGGGCACTCAAACCCCACAGAGGACCATTTTGCCAGAGAAGGCAGAGGCCAGCTGGGGAAGCAGGTGGGGAGGGGAGAGCGTAGGTTCCGCTCCCCACCCCACGCTGTCCCCAATAGGCTCAGTGCCTCCACCTGCCCTGACCTCCCGCACCTGCCACCACCACCCTGTGAATGGCCCACCCTCCTGGCCTGCCGGAAGCCGGTCCATCCTTGCTGCTTGACACAGTCGCTGCAGGAAAGAAACATCTGCACAGCATATGTTTCAAGGGACCTGGCGTATATCGCATACTGTTCTTAATATGTTTGCTCCCCTTAGCGCTGTGTGTTTTAACCAAGGTCACCTCTCCGAGAAAGGTTGTTTCCCCAGGTAGGGATTTTTCCCTGAAGCCAGGGAGGGGATAAAACTCCTTAACTAAGTGCCAGGCGGGTAGTTAATCACTTTAACTACAAACAATCACGCTTAAGCTACATAATCTTTACTCCCTGGAATGGAGATAAGAAACGCCCTAACCTTTGGAATAGAAATTGACAGGATTAAAATCAACTGGTATAAATACGGATGTAACAAGACAATAAACAGCAGAACTTCGCTGGAGATCCTGGCTAGGCTGCTGATCAACTGAACGCTGTCTCGGTGTCACTCCTTCTTCGCCGACTCCGTCCACACCTTTGGGGACCCCTGGACCCGCTGGGGCTGGACCCCAGCACTGGCCTCAGCTTCGAGGACGCTGCAGCCTTGTCCACTGCCACCACCACCCCCACCCCCACCTCCACCGCCTGCGACAAGCTGCCCTGTTGCCTGGACATCCCTTCCCCATTGCCCCCTGCACCCCTGCATGCCCTCACCCCTAATGCCACTCTGCCCTTCCATCCACCCCTGTCTACAGTTCCCTTTAACACCCCAATATGGGGGTTGCCTGCGCTCTGTTCCCTGGGCTGTAAACTCCAGCAGGGAAGAGAGGCCGCTAAAATCAGGGTCAGGTGCCTGGAGAGCGACTCAGGTGCCCCAAGTCGAGTCAGAGAGGACCCCTGTCTACGCAGACAGGCCCTGTGCGAGGTGAGTCATCCGTGTGGAGGCCACTGCAAAGGCTCTACACATAACAGCCCCCAAGTGGGGAGCCGGCCGGACCCCCAGGAGTGCGCACTGCGGCCCAGAACCCCGCCTCTGGGAGCATCCTCTATGGAGAAGTGAGATGCACCCCCGTGGCCTTACACCAGCCACACGGGCTCGGAAACAGGAGGAGCGGGCGAAAGCCCATCGCGAAGGCTAGTTCATGAGGAAATTGCTCAGGGTCCCGCAGGGAATGGAAAAGTCATGTGACTGCCCAGCCGGCGTGGCTCAGGGGTTAAGCATCGACCAGGAGGTCGAGGTTCAATTCCCGGTCAGGGCACATGCCCAGGGTTTCGGGCTCCATCCCCAGTTGCGGGGGGGGGGGGGGGGGGGTGCAGGAGGCAGTCAATGACTCTCTGTCATCATTGATGTTTCCCTCTCCCTCTCCCTTCCTCTCTCAGAGCAATAACTTGATATTAGGGTTAGATTCATAAAAATAAATAACTCGGTGATGGGAGGCTTGAAAGAAAGGTCAGGAAAAGACCAGTCAGCGAGCGCTACCTACGCCCTGGGGGTGGGGCCTGGCGGCCGGGGCATCTGAGGAGGAGGACGGTCAGGCCCTGGTCTGCAGGGGGCTCGAGTGGGGGCAGGTGGTGGACACCAGCCCCCCTGCTGTGGGCAAAGTTGAGTGTGTCCTTCCAACACCTGAGGCCAGGGAGGCAGCAGTGCTGGCGCCCCGCTCACCCGGCGACCCTGTGGGGTGGTGGGGCCCCCCTGGCCCTGGCCAGACCCCCTGGCCCCAGGACAGCAGAGAATGGATTCCCCGAGCCCCGCGATGAGCCGCCACAGCCGGGGGACTTTGAGGACGTGATGCGGTGCCCCTGGCTCCCACCAGGCCCAAGTGGGCCAGGTTTTTCTCACTGTCATCTGGAGGTCACCAGAGGTCAAAGTCTCCAGTGCTGGCTGGGGAGGGCGGGAGGAGGAGCGGGGGGGGGGGGGGGGGGCGGTGGAGGGGAGGCGGGGCCCGGGGGAGGGAGGGCGCCATTCCCTGGGTGCAGCCCTCCGTCCAGGAGGAGCGGCCGGCAGTGTGTGGGAGGTGACCCCGAAATGTGGGAGCATGGAGCCGGCTCCCGCGGGTGGGGTGGGTACCTCCTGAGAGACCCCCGTGCTGAGTCCGGTCCCGGGGCTCCCTGGCACTGGGCTCCGAGAAGGCCAGCCTGGCTGCCCTGTCCCAACAGTCACCTCCTCGGAATCCCCCCCTGCCAACCGCCGGGCGCGGCAGTTGGGAACTCCCAGGCGGGCATCGTGGGCCACAGGGCCCCAGACCCGGGTGCCACCTGGGCTGTGTCGGGCCCCGAACACAGATCTGCCCCCCACACCACCCCTGGGGTGTCGCCTCCGCTCCTGCCGTGGCTGTGGGCTCGCTGGTCGTCCCAGGAACACGGCTCCTCAGACCCTGACCCCGCGCTCAGCGCCCAGCTCCCGCCGCCCAGGCCGTGCCCAGAGAACACGAAGGGTGTGGGCGCCGGGGGCACCGCTCCCAGAGGACAGGGCATTTTCAGAGGAATTATTTTCACAACTCACTCTGATGGAGGGCAGCTGGGGCGTGCCCAAGCCAATGCCACCTCCTCCTGTGGGGCCTGGGGGCTGCGCCCACCCGTGGGCGTCTGAAAACTTAGCAGTAAACCCAGCACCCACCCAGGGGGGCTCTGGGAGCCACAGCCACTGCCGCAGGGCCTCGGACGACCGTCCGTCCGTCCATCCTTCCGTCCGTGACCCCGTCTTGCGCACAGCAGGCTGGGTACCTCCTGCCCAGCCTGTTTTCAAAGGATTTTCTCCTCCGAGAGGCGCCTCCTGCCAGCGACCACCGGCCGGGGAGGGGCCCGGGGCTCCTGCTGGCGTTGGGGGCGCTTTCAAGGGAATGAACCTCTGCCCACGGGGGGGGGCCGGGGGGACTCGCTCCCTGAGGCAGAGGCCGAAGTCCCTTCGCCCAGTGGACACGCCTGACCCAGGCCAGGCCCCGGCGAGGGGCGGGCGGGCTTCTGTCCTGAGGAGCCCAGGGGTGACGCCGGGTCGGGGACGGCTCCCCCCCTGAGGGCCTGCGTGCGGAGCTGGAGGGGCAGCCGGCGCTGAGGCCGGAGGCCGGGCCTGCAGCGCCCGAGGCCATGGTCAGTGGCCAGTGGCCAGGCCACCGAAGCCAGGCACGGAGAGGAAGGCCCAGGACGGGGGAGCCCCGGGGAGCGCTAGGCTCTCCACTCTCACCACGGGAGCGAGGCTGGGCGCGGGGACAGGTGATGCGGCCGTAGCCCGGCCCTGGCCCTGGGGTGCTGTGGGGACACGGGGCTCCCCCAGGCCCCATGAACCCCTTGGACTCGGCAGCATGACCTTTAGCCCTGGAAGAGGGGCTGGAATTGACTGGGAAGTACCAGGGGGGACTTGCTAAACACTCCAGCACCCCCAGGTCCCAGCGGGAGGAGCAGCACCCCAGGCGCCCGGGTCTGTGACCCCGGAGGGTGAATGGCCCCTCCATGTGGGGCGCGGGGGGAGGGGCTGGGAGGCCCGCTCGCGCCCCGTGGGGGGCTGCGCATTGGACCACGGTGGCCCTGCTCCCTGCTGCCCGGGTTCACGCAGAACGCGCGAGTTGGTGGAACCTATGGGGGGGGGGGGGCGGACAGAAGGCACGGCTCTTCTGCGCCCCGTGGAGCCCACGCTCCCGCGACAGGCTGCGCCGTCTGACTCAAGCATTTAGTCACCATATGGCGGCTGAGCAGCCAGCGCTCCGGAAAGGGAGGAGGTGCCCACGGCCGTCTGTGCGCGGGGGCTCCGCTGGCAGCGACCGCCGGTCGTCAGACGGACATTCGGAGAGGCTGGTGCCCACTCCTGCCTGGGAGGACCAAGGCAGGCCTCCCGGAGGAGGGGCTGGCTGGTGAGGGGAGACCAGGCCCCGCAGCAGGGGGGGGCAGAGGCGGGCGCGGGAGGGGGCAGGGCCGCCGGGGCCTGAGGGGGGCTCCTGTGGCCTGGGGAGTGGGTTGGTGTGCTTCCAAAAGGCAGGGTTCGGGCCCTGGCCGGTGGCCCAGTGGTTAGAGCATCCGCCTGTGGACTGAAGAGTCCGGGTTTGATTCCGGCCAAGGGCACAGGCCTTGGTTGCAGGCTCGGTCCCCGGCCCAGGGGGCGGGCAGCCAATCGATGTTTCTCTCTGTGTGTCTCCCCTCTTCCTTCCCCCTCTCTCTGAAAATCGATGGAAAGATACCCCCGGGTGAGGATTAACAAAAATAAGTAAAAATTATAAAGAAATGCAGGTGGGGGTGAGGTTTTGTCCTTTGGGAGAAGGTGCGGTCTGAGCACAGCGGCAAGCGGGGCCTGGGTTTTAGGAAGGTCAGGGCGGGCCGCAGGACGATGCCTGATGGGGGAGGGGACCTGGGCCGAGGTGGGGGGGGGCGGGGGTGTAAGAGCCCTGTCCCCTGGGCCCCTGCATGAGCCTCACCTGCCCACCGGAGCCCTCCCCACCCCCACCCCGCCCCCAGCTCAGCTCTGCCGGGCGCCCCAGCTTCTTTCTCGCCCACGTGGCCGTGGCGTCCCCTCTGCACAGGCTCCGGCTCACTCTCGGGCACACTGTGATGCTCAGTGAGTGAGTGCTGAGTGAATGAGTGAGGGTATGGACGGGCCAGAGCTGGCAGCAGGCTCCGGGGCCCAGACGCGGCGGACAGGCCCCTCCCAGGCCGCGCCGGCCCGGTGAAGCCAGGAGTGAGCAGGGAGACCTCTGGGCGGGGCCCCTGTCTCACTGCAGGAAGGTGGTCTCCGGGTCACTGCTCCCTGTAATGATGGAGAAAATCAGCTCTCAGAGGGGCAGGGCGGACGGCCTCCCAGCCGCGGGCAGCTGTGGCCCTCGGCAAACCTGCCTGGTCCCTCTGTGGGGGGCGCGGGCGCGGGCCTGGGAGTGCTGAGGGGGAGGAGACTCATTTCTGTGAGAAGCGGGTCTGCTCTGGCCGTGCAGGGAGGGTGTGCGATGGCGTGTGCGGCTCTCCTGGCCTCCGAGGGCACAGCTCCCCACTCTAGGGGACATCCCGCTTGGGGTCCCCGCGCCCTGCCCGCCCCCCCTTTCACCCAGCTCCCTCTTCAAGTGGAAGTCCCAGCCTCCGGTCTGTGTCCCCAGGAGGCCGATCCTGGCACAGGCCCAGCCATGATTCTGCAGCGTCGCCCTGTGGGGATTAGCAGGAAACAGCCTCAGGCGCTGGGTTGTGCTGCCTGGAGGCGGGGGGGGGCTGTAGGCATCCTCCCCCCGAGAAGCAGGGGGGCCCGGGCTGCAGGCGTCCTCCCCCCGAGAAGCAGGGGGGCCCGGGTTGCAGGCGTCCTCCCCCCGAGAAGCAGGGGGCCCGGGCTGCAGGCGTCCTCCCCCCGAGAAGCAGGGGGGCCCGCTTGCAGGCGCCCTGTCCAGGGTGCCCTCAGTCACTCGCTGGGGCCTCGGCTCTGGACCAGCATGTCCGGACGCCCCTGGCATCTCCAAGGCTGGGCAGAGCCTTCCCCAGACCACGAGCCCTCCGGGACCCCAGGGCACCCTGGTTGACAGTTGGGGCACCCAGAGCCCCCCAAGGGTGGTCAGCTAAGCAGCCCCTGCTCCCTGGGCCTCCCCTGCAGGAAGGAAGCCAGCTCAGAAGTGCCCTGGCCACCCTCCCCGGGGGGCGGGCCGGCAGCACAAAAGGGCAGCAATGAGAGGAGCGCACACCTTGCAGTTCAGCGGCCACAATCGAAAGACGGGGGACCTTCCCCTCAGTCCCGTGTTTAATTGGGCCCAGTAGACGCCGCAGACCACCCAGCGTTCCAGCCGAGGGCCGGCCAGGGTGCCACCGCCAGGTGCGCCGGCCCCTGATGGAGGAGCCCCCCACCCCCCACCACCGTCTGAGCGGAGGCCCGGCCGGCCTGGCGCCTGCTCGGTGGAGCCCAGGTCTCTACCGTGGGTGAGCCCCCCACTTTCTGGCTCTCCAGAGCCCCAGCCCCGCCCGGGAGGTGCAGGGAGGCAGGAGGAGGGGGAGGCCAGCGGCAGCTTCTAGAGGCGGGGCCTCCCCAGCTCCCCTCCACCCGGGCTCACTGGGACTCCAGGCGGTAGACAGGCGGGGGCTGCTGGCGGCCGCGGGCCCAGAGCCGGCGCCACCGCTGGCCCGCCCCTCCACCTGTCATGTCCCTGGGAACGGCTTCCCCGGCGCCCCGACGGTCCCAGGTGCCTGACAGAGCCCAGGTGCTGCCGCTGCAGAGGGAGAGCCGCCGGGAGGAGGGGCCGGGGCGCCAGGGCCTGTCCCCGGAATCTGCCCTGAGGCTGGTCGTGACCGTGGCCGTGGCTGTGGCCCCCTGCTGCTGCGGGGGACACTGAGGCCGGCCCGCGTGGAGAAAGGAGGGATGCCCCACCCCCAGAGGTCGAAGGGGAGCAGCAGCCGCCCCGTCAGTGGGAATGGGGCCAGGGGCCGCGGAGGCCTTGCTGGACAGCAGTGGCCTGGCTGAGGTCCACCGGGGCTGGGAGGAGCGGGAGGTGGCAGTGACCCGCTCTCCCTGGTGGGGACGCTTAACTGTGCTTCCTAATAACCCCCCCGACCTCCAGACCCAGTGATGGAACCCCAGGGCCCCCCATCCTGCCCCCCCGACCTCCAGACCCAGTGATGGAACCCCAGGGCCCCCATCCTGCCCCCCGACCTCCAGACCCAGTGATGGAACCCCAGGGCCCCCCATCCTGCCCCCCGACCTCCAGACCCAGTGATGGAACCCCAGGGCCCCCCATCCTGCCCCCCCCGACCTCCAGACCCAGTGATGGAACCCCAGGGCCCCCATCCTGCCCCCCGACCTCCAGACCCAGTGATGGAACCCCAGGGCCCCCCATCCTGCCCCCCGACCTCCAGACCCAGTGATGGAACCCCAGGGCCCCCATCCTGCCCCCCGACCTCCAGACCCAGTGATGGAACCCCAGGGCCCCCCATCCTGCCCCCCGACCTCCAGACCCAGTGATGGAACCCCAGGGCCCCCCATCCTGCCCCCCCGACCTCCAGACCCAGTGATGGAACCCCAGGGCCCCCATCCTGCCCCCCCGAGACACACACACACAGAGACACACACACACAGAGACACACACACACAGAGACACACACACAGAGACACACAGACACACACAGACAGACACAGACAGACACAGACACACACACAGAGACACAGAGAAACACAGACACACACACAGAGACACACACACAGACACACACAGACACACACAGACACACAGAGACACACACACAGACACACACAGACACACACAGACACACAGAGACACACACACAGACACACACAGAGACACACAGAGACACACACAGAGACACACACAGAGACACACACACAGGTGCCCTTGGTCCTGCCCATCCAGGATGCTGTGGGTAAGCCTCGTTGCCATAGCAACGCCTGGATGGTGGGGGAAGGGAGTGAGCACACAGGAGGCAGCAGAGAGAACAGGTCACAAAGTTAGCCTCCGGGGGATGCAGGTGGAGGGAAGGCCCCGCCCCGGCGGGCGAGGGAGCCGCACTGGCCAGCGCGGTGGCAGGAGGACACTGCTGGCCGAGGACGGGCCCCGGCGGGGTAACTGAGTCCCTTGTTGGGGTGACCAGGCCAGCATGTGGGAGGAGTGTCTCAAGGGGCCAAGTGCCAGCCTGGGGGCCTTCTCCTGCTCTTGGGGTGGGGAGGCCTCCAGGGATGGGAGCAGGGCTGCGAGGCGGGCCATGTGCAGGCTGGTTCATTGTGGGGACTCACCTGGATGAGAGCAAGCATCACGGGGGCCTCCCTGGAGGAGGCAGCCCACAAACCACCTGCAGAGAGTGGAGGAGGTTGGCCAGGGCCGGTGAGACCAAGCAAAGCAGTTTGGAGAGCCTTTGGGAGTCCCTCGTGTGGGCTTCCCCGGGGGAGGGCGCAGGCAGAGGCCTTGAAGGCCGGCTGAGGGGGGCCGGAGGAGGCTTGGGAGCAAGGGGACCAGAGAAGCTCACAGGCAGATGTGAGGGAGGTCTGTTCCGGGGGCCGGACCCTCGGGCAGCCCTGCCCCCGCGGCTGAGGAGCCTCACTCCGTGTCCCCCTTCCGTGGGCGCCTGCCTTCTGCACAGGGCAGACTGAGAAGCTGCTCCGTGCAGGCACCGCGCCCTGGGGGACCGGGGGGGGGGGGGCGGGGGGGGGGAGCCGCGTCCTCGGTTCCACTCAGGCCCCAAACAAGGCAGGGCTCCAGGAGACGTGGGGTCTGCGTGGGCCACAAGCTCTTGCTTCATCCAGGGACAGGGCGAGGCAGCGTTTCTGCTCCCCAGGGCACCCCTCCAGCCAGGCCCCGTCTGGAACCCCCAGCCACCCTCCCATGCCCGGCCCCTCTGCCTGGGGCCTGTCGGAACACCCTGCAAGGCTCTCCTGGCCTCTGTTACGTGGACTGACAGAGCCCCCAGGGGGCGGGCAGAGGACGCTCTGGGGGACCCCCTCATCCCCGTCTCCCCCAAGTGTAAGGAGAAGCCTGACATTTCTCAACAGAACCAGGCGCCGGGACCAAACGGAGACAAGAAAACTACGGGGATGGCAGAGGCTAAAAATAGCCCCCCACACGCAGGCTCCTGGCACCGGAGACGCCAGACGCCGGGAGCCCGGAGCCGGGAGCCGGGAGCCGGGAGCCGAGCAGGGAGCCCGGGCCTCCAAGGACCGAGGCGTCCGAAGGGGAAGGGGGGATGCCAGGGCTGGCATGGGGTCCCTGTCTTCAGGGAGTGCCAGGCAGGTGCCAGGAAGGGGCGGGGTGGGAAGGGGCCGCAGAGGTGACGCCAAGGGTGGTGTGCAAGGCGATGTCTGAGGAGAGGACAGAGCAGGGCTTTGCTGGACGAATAGGAGTTTGGCAAATGGCGGCCGTTCCCTGTGGAAGGCGTGAGCGCAGTACCACGGGCGCGTTGGGCCTCCCAGAGGCGGAGCGGCCTCCGCGGGCCTTGGTCCAGTCACCCCTCCGGAGCCCGTGGTTACCCTCAGGGCGGGGAGCCCACTCTTCTTGGGGTGACTGTTGTCTTGGGGATAAGGCCTCTAAGCAAGACCTCCCTCCCTTGGGCGCCCCACGCCCAGGTGTCTGGGACTGACCCTGCCCTTGCCAGCCGAGCCCCCAGACGCCTCTGCGGCTCCTCCCTCGGCCAGTGCCCAGCCTGGGGCCCTGCTGTGGACGCCAGAGGGACTCCCCGAGGTGGGGGTGGGGCCTGTGCCCGAGGTCCGAGGTCCGGGGCGAGGAGGGCAGGGAGGAGGGAGGAGGATCCTGGCTGGGCCTCGGGCAGGGGCGGCGGGGACAGCTGGGCAGGGACAGCTGGGCAGGGACAGCTGGGCGGAGGGAGGTTTGCTCCTGAGGGACTGTGCGAGGGCAGTGCCCGCTGGGTGAGGCTGGGCGAGGAGGAGACAGAAGTAGAGACAGGGGTGGGCGGCGGCGGAGGAGGGACAAGGGGGACGGGGACCTAGGGAACGGCGTCACCACCCGCTGTGCAGCGGGGCTCGGGGCCCTGGGCGCCCGCTTGGGATTTGGGCTTTACCGGGGCGGAAGGGGGGGCAGGAGACACTGGGGGCGAGGGCCCAGGAGCTGCCGCATCAGCAAGTTTTAAAAGATCTTTTTATTCCAGGAAAGAAGCCTCATCTCGGGCTGCTGCTCCGGCTCTGGGTCAGGCAGGGACCAGGGCCCCGGCGGCCGGACACCGCGGGAGGCGGGAGGGACAGGCGGCTGCACTGAGGTGCCCCCCTGGCGGTCCCAGGAGCGGGGAGCCTGCAGGGCTGAGGGGGGCAGGGGGCGGAAGTGCAGCGCCAGACAGACGTGGGTGCAGAGGAGAGCAGGGCTGGGGGGGAGGGGAGGGGCTTGCTGAGCACAACCCCCCCACTCTGACCTTGGGGGTCCGGCTACTGGCAAGGCCACCCCCACCTGCCACCCGCAGCCCTGGGCCTGGCTCCAGGTCCAGCCGCCTGGCCGCACACACAGGTCCCAGGCCGCCTGGGAGGCTAAGGGAGGGGGGTTCCCCAGGTGGAGCCCCACCCTTTGGGGTGACAGAGGGCAGGACAGGTGGGAGAGGACAGGTGGGACCCCAGGGAGGGGCTGAGGACCGCACAGGTGCTGCCTGGGGCTGGCAGAGGTATGAAGGATGCTGCCTGATTCCCCTGGGGCCCCTGCCTCTCTCAGGCCTCAGTTTCCCCATTCCGCTCTGAGGCTCCCGCACGGCCGGCAGTGGTGGCTGAGGGCCAGAGGAACCCTGCGCCTACTACAGCCCCACAGCCTGCCCCCATCCCTCTCTGCCCTCGCTGGCCCTCACTCCCTCATCCCCGGGCCTGCAGGGGTCCTACCCACTCAGACCCCCCAGGTCCTTCCCACTCTGTTCTGCCCAGGGAGGGGGGAGAGGAGGAGACACAGACAGACAGACACAGACAGAGAGAAGCAAGACAGCCAGTGAGAGGGAGAGAGACAGACAGACACACACACACACACACACACACACACACACACACAGACGGAGGACAGCCGCCAGCTCCGCCCTAGAAGTGTCAGGGAGCCGCGCGCACCCAGTCGCAGGGGGTCACCTCTCGGTGGGAGAGAAGCACCCACCACCCAGCCCTGTGCGGCAGAGGCGCTTCCGGGGAGAAGTCCCACCCCGCCCGCCGCCCCTTCCCGCCTCCCTGTTCCCTGTTGTCGCACTGTCACTGCTTAAAAGAAAGAAGGGGGAGGGAGAGGGAAACAGCGGCCTGGGGGGGGGGGGCGCTGACGACAGTCTGACAGCCCAGGTGGCAGGTGGTTCCTGACTCTGACTCATTTCCTGCCTCCCCAGGTGGCCCCCTCATGTCCTGTCCCCATGCAGGCTCTGTCCTCATCCTCCTCATCCCCCCTCTTCACCGCCCCCCCAGTGTCTAAGTTCTCGGCTGGTCGAGCTGGCGCCCCTGCAGCCACCCACCTGCCCTCGTACCCACCTGGCCCAGCACCCCACCGGGCAGAGCAGCCCCTGGGAGGGGGGATGGGCGGTTGGGATAGAACTTGGCTGGGTGCTGCCCCCCAGGCACCATCAACCCTAACCTGGGGGTCGCTGAGGTCTTGAGTGGGCGAGACTGCAGCTCACAGGGTGGACTTGAGGGACGACCCGGGCCTGGGCGGGCCTGGCTCAGTCAGGTGGAGGAGGGAGCCCCTCAGACACACACCCAGACACCCAGACACACACACAGACACCCAGACACATACACACACACAGACAGACAGACAGACACACACACACACACACACACACACATAGACACCCAGACACATACACACACACACACACACACACACACACATAGACACCCAGACACATACACCCAGACACATACACACACACAGACACACGTACATGTCTGGGTGTGTGTGTGTCTGGGTGTGTGTGTCTCTGTCTCTCTCCCTCTCACTGTCTGTCTTGCTTCTCTCTGTCTGTGTGTCTGTGTGTCTGTGTGTCTGTGTGAGGGAGCCCCTTGCCACAGACAGCCTCCCCCCCACCCCCCACCCCCCCCTCCCCCCACCCCCCCCCCATCGCATGGGCCAGCTCCCATGACAGGCCTGCTTCTCATTAGACACTGGCTGGCATGCACCCCCCAGGCCACTCCCCCTCCCCCTCGGGGACCTGGCGTTCCCCTCAGACGGGTGAGCCAGCCTCCCCCAGGGCATCGGTGGCCCCGTTTCTGAGTCTGTGTCTGAGCCCACGTGAACTATGTTAGTGGCGGTCCCTGTTTTGCAGGTGAGGGGACTGAGGCTGAAAGAGACCAAGGTCATGAACCTGCAGCCAGGACTCGCCAGGGCCCCTCCCAGCAGGGAATTGCCCTGCCTGGGTCCCCTCGGGCCCACCGGCTGCTATGTGGGCTGAGCCCTGGGAGCTCCCCGCCCCCCACACACACACCCCGGCGGCAGGGGGAAGGGGGCAGCCTCGGCCTCCTCCCAGCCCCTCCGCCTGCTGCCGGCCTGGGTGGGGGGCTGCAGGGGGCTGGCTTCTGTAAGGGGAGCCCCTGAGGCCCTTCCACCCTGAGGATCCAGGACCCTGCCGGCTGCCCTGTGGGGCAATGGGCTGTGATCCCCGCGTTCCCAGAGACCCCGCAATCTGGACTTCGGGGCCGCCCTGGCTGCCTCCCTCCGCAGCTCCATTCCGGCCGAGAAACAGCAGCCCGCACACTCCGCCAAGTCTCTGTGTTTTATTAGCAAAATCTTACAAAAGAGTCTGTCTTCAGGGAGGGCCCTGCAGCCTGGGACATGGGTTATGGCTCATGTGCAAAGTAAACCTGAGGGTGGGGGTGGCAAGGGCACGGGGTGGAGGGGCTGACAGTGTCACCTGCAGCTGTCGGTCCCCGAACCTGGGAACCCCCAGTGGACAGGCAGGAAGGGGACCCCCAAACAGGACCCGCTCGGCAGACACAAGTCGCGGGCAGCACCAGGGTGTTGGTGTCGGGGAGGTGGGGGTCGGGCCCGGGCAGCAGCGGGGCCTGGCAGAGCGCAGCTTGAGCACCAGCAGCAAAGGCTTGGGGCGTCCTGGGCCACCGGGCAGGGGCCGGAGCGGAGGCCGCGGCCTTAGCCCAGGGCCGGCGGGAAGCTCAGCGGGCGAGGAGCGGATGGCCACGCAGTGGGCGGGTTCCTAGGCTGGAGCGAGTCGGGCATGGGTAGCGAACTCCAACTCCAGCCGCAGTGGTCTGGGGCCCGGCGGGCTGGCGGCCGGCGGGGCGGGCACGTGGCAGCCTGGCCCTCGCGCCGGCCTGTCTTCAGCACCGCTCTCCTCGGGGTCCCTTCTCCGCAGCCCCCCTCTCGCGGGCCTCAGGCGTCTCCTCCTGGCGGGCAGCTTGTGGAGGAGAGGGGGGCGGGCAGTGCCAGGCACAGCAGCCAGGCTCTGGGGAGCCTGAGACCTGGAGGGAAGGAAGACACTGGGCGTCAGGGGCGGCCGGGCGGGGCGGAGGGCCGGGCGGGGCGGAGGGTCTGCAGGAAGGGCCTCGCAGGCCCCTAGTGAGGACAGCTGAGGGAAGGTCCTGGGCAGGAGGGCTGGGGCTCCCTTACCTGTGGTCACTCTCCTGGCTCCGTGGACACGGCTGCCGCCTCAGCTGGTTCGAGGACTGGGGCCTGTGGGACCCTCTGCCCGCGTGGTGAGTCACCCAGCTGGGCTGGAGCATGAATCACAGATGCTGCTGGGGAGAGAACACAGGATCCGTGTGAGCTGGCTCAGCAAACTCCCCTGGCCCCGCCTCCCGCCTGCCCCTCTCCCTCACCCCGGGGTCTCTGCGCCCCCACTCAGCCCGGTGGCTGACTGGTTGGGGTGTCTCTGAGCCACTGAGACCATGGCCCCCTGGACCATGGACTTGGCCTGGGCCCTCCCAGCTCCACAGCGACCCCTGGTGGTAGTGCCCAGCTGCCGGGGCTCACCTGAGGGCCAGGAGGTGGGGGCCAGGTCTGCTGCTGCTGCTGCTGCTGCTGCTGCGGAGGCTGGGGTTCAGCTTCAGTTTCCTCCCGGACGGGAGCCCCGCTGTCCTGTGCGGGGCTGGCCGGCTGCCCGTGCGGCCACTGCCGGGAGGGGCCGCAGCCCCGCAGCTGAGGTCCCCGTGGCACGGGCTGTGTCTTCGCGGTGGCTCTGGGGTGCCCCGAGCTCGGTGCCCGCTGCCGTGCCGTTCGGAGGGGGGAGGTGGGACTCGTCATGACCTGAGTGTGAGTGTGCGTTGGGGGGTGAGGGGTCTGGAGGGGGCAGGCCCAGGCCCCAGAAGACAGACAGCGGGAGGTGGCAGGGCAGGTGCTGCAGGGAGAGGGGACACTGTCCGTAACTGTGTGTCCATGTGGATCAGGCTGGGAGGCCAAGGGCTGTCCCCCGAGAAGGAGTCGGCCCAGCTGGGAAGTCCGGGTTGGCAAGGGCTACTACAGGCGGGCGTGGCGGGCGGGCGGGCCGGCCCCGGGGCCTCTATTCGGGCTGGGTCCCATCGCTGGCCACGGACTCGTTGGTGAGGGCCGGCGTGAGGGCTTCCTCGGCCTCAGCCTCGGCCGCGGCCTCGGCCTCCTCCGGGGCGGGGCGCGGGGGGCCGGCGGGCTCGGCCTGTGCCAGGCCGCCCTGCACCTCCAGGCCCCGCTGGATGAGCTGCTCCAGGGTCTTGGGCAGCGGGTGGCACAGGAAGCGCTTGAGCTTGGGCTGCAGGGTGCCCACCACGTACTGGATGACCTCCTCCTCGTCCGCGTCCACGTACAGCGTCTGGTACAGGTCGCGCTTGCGCCAGAGGAACTGGTCGAGCGGCTCGCCCTGCTTCTGCGGCAGGTCCAGCTCCCGCTGCATCGCCTCGCGGGACAGCGTGCCCTCGCTGTACTGCAGGAACTCCTTCTTGAACTCCACCCAGTTCTTGACCGAGCCCTGCTTGTACTCCCACCACTTCTTGGCGGGCCCGTTCATGTGGTTCTGGATCTGGGACAGCCAGTACTCCTCGGTGCCGCCCACCTGCCGCAGGTACTCCTCCAGGTGGCTGAGGAACTCGTGCGGGTCCTCGAAGATCTGCGTGTCCACGCCCGGGTGGGGCTGCCCGTCCTCGCCGGGCCCCCAGGGCGGGTACTGCTGGGCGTCCTCCAGCTCCTGGCCGGGCAGCTCGCCCGCCGCCGGCGGCGAGGTGATGGCGTAGGGGCTGACGCTGTAGTCGTAGCCGTCGGCCTCCTGGCTGCAGCTCTCGGGGCCCCCGACGCCCACGGAGACGGTGTGGCGCGCCGGCTCGCTGCCCACCGGGTACTTGGCTCCCATGGCCTCCAGGCGGTCGGCCCAGCGCTCCAGCCGGTAGAAGACCTCGCGCCACACGTGCATCTCGCGCTTGACCCAGCGCTCCAGGTGCGCGATGGTCTCCTGGCAGCGGCACAGGCAGGCCTTGATGGACTTCCGCCAGCGCTGCGAGTCGCTCGTGGGCACGTAGCCGTCCAGGTTGCTCTCCAGCTTGCCCACCGACCGGTGCAGCCCCTTGAGCTCGCGCTCCACCTGCTTGGAGACCTCGGCCAGCAGGTGCCGGTGGGTCCTGCGCACGTGCTCCAGCATCTCGGTCCGGCACTTACCGATCTGCAGGATCACGTTGGGCTTGGCCACCGGCCCGCCCCGCGGCCCGGGGTAGGCGTGGAGGCCTCCGGTCGTCCTGTGGTCCAGCTCCATCTGCGCGCAGGTGGCCGCGGCACTCGGACGGGAGGGAGGGGCGCGCTGCGGGGTCCGCTCGGGGCCGGCGGGGTGCGGGTGCGGTGCGGCGGTGCGGCGGTGCGGCGGTGCGGAGGTGCGGGCGCGCCGGTGCGGATGGATGGACCGCTGCTGGCGGGCTGGCGGGCTGGCTGGCTGGGGCGGCGGAGCGAGGCTCGTCGCGCTGCGCAGGGAAGCAGTGAGGAGCGGCGCCGAGCTCTGCATCCCGCTGCCGCGGCGCCCGCTCTTTATGCTGCCGGCGCCCGTGGGCGGCCCCTCGCCGAGCGCGGCCTCCCATTGGCCCGCGCCCCCCCGCGGGTCCGCCCCCGCGCCACTCGCGCCCGGCGCAGAGCGAGGACCCACCCCCTGCACCCGGCCGGGCCTCGGGTGACTAATCCGCCGGCTCCGCCGCCCCCTCCCCGGCCCCTTCAGCCTGCAAACCTGGGGGACGAGCTGGGGACCCGCGACCACCCCCCACAACGGCGCTGGGCGGGGCGGGGCCGCTGGGCGCCCCGAGAGGCCGGACGGACCGTTAGCCTCCCGCCCTCCCCGCTCCCGCACGCGCGGGGGTAAGGAGGGGGACCCTCCCAGGACCTCAGGGCGGGCTTCCGGGGCAGGAGGGGTGAGGGCGCTGGTGCTGGGCTCTGCCTCCGGGTCCTGCTGGCCGCCCACCCTGCCCCACCCTGCCCAGTGCAGCGATGTTCGGCCGCAGATGAACCCTGACAACCGCCCCCCTCCCCACTCAGACCCTCCTCCCCTGGAGCTGAATGTTTCAGGGAGCCTCCGGGTGCCCAGCCAGGCGCACGCACACTCCCAGGGGTCAGGCCTGGAGCCCCTGCCCGCCCCTGCCCTGGGGCTCCTCCCCGCTGCGGGTGGGACCTGCGCCCAGGCCTGGGCTCTGCCCGCCCCTGGCATAGGTGTGGGTGTGAGACAGCCTGGCAGGTGCTGGCCCACTCCCAGGCTGCGGTGCGGCCTGAGATTTCCCCAAGAAGTGCCCCCCAATCTGGAAGCCTGCGGGAGGGGTGGGGTGGGGTGGGGAGGGGATGGAGGACCTGCTGCCCACTGCAGTGGGCTGGGCCCTGAACCCCCAGGCCAGGGGGAAACCTGGTCAGAAGCTCCAAGAGGCGGGAGAGGGAGAGGGAGGAGGGAGCGGGAGGAGGGAGGGAGAGGAGGGGCCGGCGAGGGAGCTAGCCTTCCGCAGCGGCACAGCCAAGCCAGCCGAGAAAGCGCCATATAAGGCCTGGGGCTCCGGAAGCTGCGATTCCCCGGGCTCCCTGGCAACAGTGCAGGGACGTCCTTCCCGGGTAACCCCGTCCTTCCCGGGTAACCCCGTGGAGGAGGGCCTGGGTCCCAGGTCCCCACCTGTCACCTGTGCAAGGCCACACGCACCACGGCCCACAGCCAGGGCACTGACACCCCAGTGCCGGTGAGGAGAGCTGACCCCCGCTGCATGTCCCTCTCCCTCTCCCACCCACACACGGCACACTCATCCCCCAGTCATCCCTCCCCATGCATCCCCCCACAGACACGCATCCCCCCACAGACACGCATCCCCCCACAGACATGCATCCCCCAGAACACTCACCCCCCAGTACACTCACCCCCCAGTACACTCACCCCCCAGTACATGCTCACCCCAGTACAAGCTCACCCCCCAGTACAAGCTCACCCCCCAGTACACTCACCCCCCAGTACATGCTCACCCCAGTACAAGCTCACCCCCCAGTACACTCACCCCCAGTACACTCACCCCACAGTACATGCTCACCCCAGTACAAGCTCACCCCCCAGTACAAGCTCACCCCCAGTACACTCACCCCCCAGTACACTCACCCCCACCCCCTCACCCAGCCCCTCTGTCTGAGTCACTCATCGGGGACACAGCTCCTGCAGGTGCCCACACTGGAGTCCCCACTCTCCCCCAGCCCCTTCCCCGAGCCCGGGGAGCCCTCCTCCCCACCCCAGCCAATCTGAGCTTCCGCCCCTGCTTTGGACGGGGAAAGTCTTTCTGGCAAAAATTCCCCAAAAATGGCTCTCTTGGCATTTCTAATTAAAGGCGAGTGGGTGGGCAGAGGAGGGGGTGGCAGGCAGCGCTTCCAGAGCAGGGATCCCGCGCCACAGCCCCAGGCGTTCCCCGGAGCCGCAGCGGAGGAGGCGGCCGCGGCCTGGGGGTGCGAGGTCTGTGGGGTGAGCGGCCGGGGTGCCAGCGGGCCTGGTCCCGGGAGCCTGGGTGGAGGGCAGCCGTGCCCACTTCTGAGGTGAGCTCAGACCTGTCTGAGGGCCCTGGTTAGGGCAGGCGCCCCCTGAGCCGGCTGGGCAGGGACCGCGCTCGCCCACCCTTGTGCACACCACACGCGTCACCTTTGTAGGGCAGCCGCCTGGGGGGGGCGGGGCTCAAGGTTAAGTTGGTGTCCCCCTTCCAAGGCCAGTCCCTCTGTGGCCAGGGGAGGGGCGATGCTGCAGGACCTGCACGGAGGCGGCAGTGGCGGCCGCAATGACAGGTGACAGGCTGGGCTCTGTGCTGGGGAACGTAATCTCGGCCCAATTATCGCCCCAGAGGCCCCGCAAACCCCCGCACTGGCGCCTGGGGCTCCGTTCTTCCACCTCCAGGCTGCTCCCCCCGCCTGGGATGGGGTCTGCCCCGCCCGCCCCTCTGTGCAGCCCTCCCCGCACAGAGGACAGACCTCCCCCCCCCAGCCTCACAGAGAGCAGGAGGGGCAGGCTGGGGAGGGGCAGGCTGGGGAGGGGCAGGCTGGGGAGGGGCAGGCTGGGGAGGGGCAGGCTGGGGAGGGGCAGGCGGAGGGAGAGCTGGACTTGCAAGGAGGGGAGGGCCTGGGAACCTCTTCTCTCCGAGCCCAGAGCCCAGCTGGTCTGAGGCTCCGGGCCTGACAACTGCCCAGGCCTTGCCTTAGGGAGGGAGGGGCTCTGCGGGGGGGGGGGGCAGGGGGGTGGAGGGCAGGCAGGGATCCCAATGCTAGGATCCCAGCGGGACCCACTTAAGACCCTCCAGGCCTGGCCTGCTGCCCTGGGGCTCAGGTGGCCACAGCCAGGTGCTAAGATGCTCATCTCAGGATCGGCCTCCATCCCAGCCTCAGGGTGCCCAGCCCACCTGCCTGCCCATGGCTGCCCTGTGACCAGCCCCCGGCCCCCCCCCCCCCCCGCAGGCTCACACCCCCTCTGGGGACCCGCCTCCTCTCCTGTGGCTTCCAAACTCCCCCCTGGCTAAGGTCCGCCTTGGCAGGCGGCCCCTTCCCACCCGGCCCGGGCCTGTCATCCAGGAGCCCACCCTCCACGAACCACGAACCACGTCTCTGCCGGCCACCCTGTGGGGCCACCCGGGGATGGCCTCATTCCATGGCCACCACGCCTGTGGGATCAGGGCGGAAAGGACGGGCGGCCCAGCGCCTGGCTCGGCATTTGCTGGTGGGCAGCCCCCCTCCATCCCGGCCCAGGGGTCCCCGAGTGCAGGACCTGTGCCCCCCCTGCTCCCGCTGCCTCCCAGGCCGGGTGACTGGGCTCAGAGCGGAGTGGCTGGAGCACAGAGTGGGCCTGGCACAGAGCAGGCCTCCAGGCGGGTCAGGGGACAGACGGAGGCCCGGCCCTTCTCCAGCCATTTCTGGTTGGGAGACATTAGGTCACCTGAGCCTCAACTTTCCGCCTGTGAAATGGGGCGACAGTGCCTGAGCCGCGTGTCCCTGAGCGGAGGGGCTGGCCCCACCCAGTCCCTGTCACAGTGTCAGTGCCGGGACCTGGGAGGGGGGTGTGGGGGGATCCCGCCTGTGGCCCCTTCCCGCCGCCTCCGCCTGCCAGGGCCTCAGAGACCCTCCGTGCGGGGCACCGACCGTGGGACAAGACTGAGACTGGCGGGGACTGGAACGGGGAGGCCGCGCCAGCTGGGAGAACATTTCCTTTCTGAGCCCCTCGCTGCTTCCTCCCCGGTTTGGCAGGGAGAGTGCTGTGTCCTGTCCCGGAACCGGCAGCCGTTCCTCTGGGCCCAACATCCAGACCCGCCTCCCGCCTTCCGGTCGGTCCAGCCTCCAAGGAAACTTCTGTATTTCCCCAGCGAACCTGGCACCTGGTGCGGCACCAGCTGCTCCCTACATCCTTAGGCGTCCCCCGCCCCCGGACCAGGAGGCTGAGCAGAGAGAGCCACAGGCCTGGTGTGGACAGCCTGTCCTCCAAGGGCCCCCCCTCCCCGCCCCCCAGCCTGTGGGAGAGGAAACTGAGGCCGAGGGAGGGCCGAGCCCCGCAGCAAGGAGGCCAGAGCCGGGCGGGAGGGGGGAGGGTGCACAGGACCATCTGCCCTGCTCAGCCGTGAGGTGGTCGGTCATTCAATCAACAAACAGTTCCCCAGGACGTGGCGCGGTGGGTGCGGGTGTGCAGACCGGCCCACAAAACGGGGATCTCCGCGACCCCACGCAGGCCCTGGAGGACACGGGCCGCGCCAGCAGCAGCGCGTCCAGCCTCCGCTCACAGCCCAAGCTCTTCAAGGGGCCACCCTCAGCCTTCATGGGTCAGGCGGGTCCCCTCGGACCGGACCCAGGCAGGAGAGAGACCCCTGCAGCGGGTGGTGGGGATCGCACCGAGGTGGGGGCGGGAGCCCGGGAAGGGCTGGAGGGTGAGCAGGGGTGGGCTGCGTGCAGGGGTCTGGCTGGTGGGGTGTGGGGGCACCTGGGTTCTGTCTCCAGGGGCAGAGCCGGGAGGGGACGGGCTGCTGGGCAGGGACGCTGGGTCTGTGGCCTGGAGGGGCACAGGGGCCACAGGGGCAGCAGGTGGGGAGGCTCCCAGCTGAGAGCCAGGAGCGGGGGGGTGGGGGGGGCGGAGGGCTGCCTAGGGTTCAGGGATGAGGAGCCAGGGCCCGGCCGGCCATCAGGTGAGGGAGGGGGCGAGGCCTCGCCAGGAGCCTCCGGGTTTGGAGCCTCAGCTGCCCCTCCCCCTGTCCCTCTGGGTGCCCGTCCCCTGGTGCCCAGGGACCCAGATCCTGCTGCCAGGTCCCCACGCGAGGCAGCCCCGCAGCCAGGGTGGGGGTTCGCTGCCAGCTGGCCACGGCCGGACGCCCCGGAACTGCGGCTCCGGAGCCCAGTGCCAGGGACGGGGCGTGGGCGCCTTCCCGCTGTCCCGGCGCCTCCCATGAACTCTCCCGCGTGCGGCTGCCGCTTCCGGAGCCATAAAAGGAGAGAGGAGCTCGGCTGAGAATAGCTGTGACGCGGAGCTTCCCCACGCAGGCGGCTCCGCCCAACCCAGCGCCCGTGCCTGCAGGGCCCCGCCCGCCGGAAACCGGAATGGCGGTGGCCGGGGCGCCGGAGCCGGGGTCCCCCACCCTCCCTGCCCTCCGCTCACCAGAGCGTCTGCTGGGGACAGGCCTC
The DNA here is from genome assembly GCF_963259705.1 of Myotis daubentonii. Classification (NCBI taxonomy): domain Eukaryota; kingdom Metazoa; phylum Chordata; class Mammalia; order Chiroptera; family Vespertilionidae; genus Myotis; species Myotis daubentonii. Next base: position 53,898,177 of record NC_081856.1, read on the forward strand.
CCGGAGCCGCGAGCCCTCCCCGGCGGCCCCGGCCTCCCCCTGAATTCCCGCGGAGGGAGCCTGGGCGCCTGCCGGGCTGTCGATAGAAGGACAGCGGAGCTCCGCAGCCTCCACCATCGTCCGGACTGGCCCCAGGGAGGGAGCTGGACCAGGGGCTTGCAGGGTGCGTTGAGGGGCGCAGGGCTGCAGCAGGGATGACACGGGGCTTGCCCTCCCTCCCTCTGTGCCCCAGGCCCCCCCAGGCTCCCGGCCCGGCCACCTGTCTGACCGCTGGTCACTCCCTCCCTCCCCGGGTCTGGGCCTGGTCACCCGCCCTTCGCGGCTGCCTCCCCACCCGCCCTCGTGTACGGGTCTCGGGCCACCTAGTCCAGCGGCAGCCGCTCTCCTGGGCTCCTGCCCTGGCTGCCCACGACCTCCGGCTCTGACTCCCCGCCCTGGGAGCAGGGTGGACGCGGGTTGTGGGTCCCTGGTCGCTGCCCTCCCAGCCAGGGGCCAGGCCCTCCTCCCCCCGACCCTAGCCAGAGGGCCATCGCCAGGGCACACCCATCAGCCGAGGGACGGGTCATTTGTGGCAGGAGCGGCTGGGGGCGCGGCCACCCCGGGCTCCTCGGCCTCTGCTGGGCCAAGTGGCAATGGCCCTCGGGTCACAGCCCAGCCACCACCCGGGAGACCACACTCCCGTTTCTACACACAAATACAAGGCCCCCAGGAGCCCCCGGGACTGGTGTCTGCGGAGGGCCCGGCTGGCCAGGGCTGGGGGGCGCGGGGGGGGCCAGGAGGCGGACCCCACACAGGACAGCCTGGGCTCCCAGGCCCCGTGGGGGGAGTGGCAGGTCCCTAACCCAGCAGGAGGCACTGACAGGAGAACCACTGCCCACGGTCCAGGCCCTGCCCTGAGTTCCAAGTGTCCCTCGTACAAGCAGTCATACCGTTGTCACAGCCACCCCCCCATCACCACCCCCACCCCCCCATCGCCACCATCACCTGCACCTTCACCACTATCACCCCATCACCATCACCTCCACTTTCACTGCCATCACACCACCCCCATCACACCACCCCCACCCCATCACCCCCTGCACCCCCATCACCACCCTCTCCCCATCACCCCCTGCACCCCATCACCACCCCCACCCCCATCACCCCCATCACCACCCCCACCCCCATCACCCCCATCACCACCCCCATCACCCCCTGCACCTCATCACCACCCCCACCCCCATCACCACCCTCTCCCCCATCACCCCCTGCACCCTCCCCATTGTCCCAGCTGCTCGGGCGCCACAACAAAACACCACATGCTTAGGGCTTAAACATTTATTTCTCTGTCCTGAGGCTGGAAGTGCCCCTGGCCCAGCCCACGGAGTGCCCAGGGGTCAGGACTATCCCGTCCTCGAGTCTCTAGAAGGTTCCACCTCACTGGAACTGTCAGATGCCGCGGCTGCACTAGGCCCTCAGCGGGAGAACCCGGGCAGCCTGCTGCGGACGCAACCACCACGGGGCGAGGCCGCCCGGCCTGGTGGGCTCCGGTGAGAACAGCCCGCGGCCCCTGGCCAGGGTGTGGCACAGGCGGCTGGCCGGAGGGCGGGGGCGCTGGGGACCACGCCGGCCCAAGCCACCACCCCCTCCTGCCCACCCGAGCGGCTCCAAGTCCCTGGCACAGGACACCCTCTGACTCCGAGAGGTGCCTGCAGGCCCCTCGGACCCCGCCCCTCGGGCGTCAGTCTGTCCTGTGTCTCCCGCGTGGACCCCCTGGAGGGCCTGGTGGTGGCCGCCACCGTCCCCTCCACCGCCGGCAGCTCCGACCACCTCGTGGGGGCCTGGGACACGTGGCCGGAGCCACGGTGCCGGTCACCTTCCAGGGCGGCGGGTACCTGCTGCCCACCACGCTGGCGGCCGCTCAGCTCCTCCCCATCAGAGAGTCAGGCCCTGCTGGTCTGAGGGCTGTGCCCCCCACACAGCAATCCCGGCCACCACGCCCAGCAGACCCCAGCAGCTCAGGGGCCTGCGGTGAGTCCTGGGGGCCTGGCCTCCCTCTCCAGGGGCCTGGGTCCAGCTTCTCCTCCCCTCCCCTCCTCGTCCCTCCCTGCCCCCCTCCTCCCTGGGGCTGCCCCGAGTGACAGGAGGGGCTGCTCACTGCTCACCCGCCCTCCCCCCGGCGCTGACTCACCTCCGGGATCTGGGCCCCCCGGCAGCGGAGGCCTTTGTCTGGGAGGAAAGCACGTCAGGCCGGCGTCATCCGACCCACCCGCCGGCCCTGACGCACCTGCCCAGCCCAGGAGCGACTCCAGGGACACACAGTGGGGAGAGGGAGCGGGCGGCCCCCACCTTCCGCCCCTCCCCCCGCCCCTCCAGCCAGGTGTCTGTGAGGCAGCGGCTTAGAGAACACAGCCAGGCACCTCTCTCCCCAAAACGTCAGCGTCGCCGCTGGCCGGGCTCCAAGGCCCCGAGTGGCTGACACTCGTCCTTTCCAGGGGTAGGGAGGCTGTGCCCGCAGGCCTCCGGGTGCCTCCAGCGAGACCGAACCCGCCACCAGCAGGCGGCTGAGCTCACGGGGTCAGGGAGCAGCTGCCCTGGGGTGGCCAGTGAGGCCTCTGGGGGGCGGGGGGGGCAATAAATGTGGAGAGGGGACAGGACGGGTGGGTCAGGGGCTGCTCCGGACCCCCGCCCCCAGCCGGCCGGACACAGGCCCTTGGGCCCTGCCCCTCACTAGGCCTCGTCCTGCTCCAGCCGGGCCTGGCCCCACCACGCAGGCTGGGCACGGGGACCTGGCAACGCCTGGCACTGAGTGGGTGCTGAGGACCGGTGGGCGATGGGCAGGCTGAGCCCCACTCCCTGCCCGCCCGCCCCCTCCCCGAATTCCCAGGCCGCGGCGGCTGGGTCTGCCCCGGGTGAGGGGGAACGAGGGGACAACACGGGGCCAGCCGCCCCCCCACCCCAGCCCAGTCACCGGTCCCATCGCCGCCCTCGGCCTCGCTGTCTGTTGGGGTAAAACACCCGGAATGTGAACGTCACGGCTTTGGCCACGGTGCATGGACGGCTCGGGCGCCGAGCACATTCCGTGTGGGGCAGCCACCGCCTCCGCCAGACTGCTCCTCCCCCACGCGGAGCCCTGTGCCCGCGGGAGGCCCCGCCCGCCCCGCCCCGCCCCGCCAGGGCAGGGCCACAGCCGGTCCGCCTGTGCCGTCCTCAGCGGACAGGGGACACGAACGCGGACACTGAGGAGCAGGCGGCAGCCACGCACGGCCGGCAGGCCAGTGGGAGACGCCGCCAAGCAGCGGCTGCGGCATCGCGTGCGGCTTCCTCTGAGCGCCTGTCCCCAGAGCGGACGCAGCTCTCCGCTCGGCCAGCGCCCTCGGCGGCCAGGCCCTGCATGGGCAGCTCTGCAGCGGTGCCGTGGCCCCCAGAGGGACAGACCGTCTGTGCACAGGGCTGGGCGAGGGAGCGGCAGGGAGAGGGATGAAAGGAGACGAGGTGGCACCAGGGAGGGCAGAGGCCCGGCCCAGGCTGCCGGGGCTGCCGAAGGGAAGGGGAAGGTGGGACGAGGGGACAACAGGGAAGGTGGGGGCGGGCCCAGCAGGGAAGGCGCTCGGAACGGCACGTTGCACCGCGTCCATCAGCGTGTGGCCCGCATCTCGGGGTCCAGTCCAAGGCGGGTCCCCCTCTCCACGCTCGGCGGGTCAGACAGACAGCTCTGCGCTGGGTCAGAGCAAGGCTCAGCCGCGAGGACCAGGGCCGGCTCCGCCCCGGGAGGCTGAGCTCCTCACGTTCACGGGGCGTGACCGGAACGCGGGTAACGGAGTGTGAGGGGCCGCGCCCCTGCACCCACTCCCCCGGGCCAGCTCCTGCCGGCGGCACCAGGCAGCAGGCGGCCGGACACCGTCAGTTCTCGCCCGCAGGGCATGGCGTGCAGGCCGAGGCGGGGCAGCCCCCTGTGTGCTCCCGGGGGCCCTCGAGCTTGACCACGGCCCTGAGGGCTGGGCGCCGCCACCGCCCCTGCTGCCGCCGCAGGAACACGGAGCGCAGGGCCCGCAGCTGCCCCAGCTCCAGGGCCGTGAAGCAAGGCCGCCCCTCGGCGAAGCGCAGCACCGTGTCGAAGGCCGCGGCCGCCTGCTCCCAGGTCGCCCCCTCGCTCTCCCCGGCCGCCTGGGAGCCCCCACCCTTCTCCGCCTGCCCCGGGGGACCCTCGGCCGGACGCCCCGCTCCGGCCTCCTGCCCCCCACGGCCCTGAAGCCTGCTGCTCAGCCGTGACCCGGCCTCGCCCCCGAGCTCCGGGACGTGTGCGAAGGTCTGGTCGTGAGGCCTGGCTCCCGGGCGCTCGGGCTCGTCCTCGGAGGATGAGCCCTCGGCCAGCGCGGCGGCCCCGGGCCACAGCCGCCCCCAGGCGCGGCTGAAGACGGCGGCGGGCACGGCGTCCCAGGCGCAGGCCACACTGCAGATGGCGTCGCTCACGCCGTAGCGCGGGGGGAAGCCGGGGGCCCCCGGGGGGCTGGCGAAGTTCCTCAGGAAGCTCCGCCGAACGCCCTGGTCCAGGGGCTGGAGGAGGGCGGCCGCGCCGGCCGGCAGGAAGACGGTGAAGATGCTCCCGGCCACCAGCTCGGACTCCTGCGGGTGGGCCCGGGAGCCGTCCAGCAGCAGCACGGCCTTGCTGTCCTCGGGCAGCCCCAGGGCTCGGAAGTGCTCCCTCACCGCGGGCACGAAGATGTGGTGGAACCAGTCGGCCAGCACGGCCCGGCCTGCCCACGCATTCCCGTGCGCCCGGTAGGCCACGGGCAGGTGCTGGATGCCCCTGGGTGCCCGCGGGCCGCTGCCCGTCCCGATCACCAGGGGCTTGATCTTGTGGGAGCCCGTGGCGTTGGCGCACATGAGGACCGTCAGCCTGTCCCGGCTCTGCCTGCCGCCGGGCGCCGGCCCGCCCTCGGCCGTGGGACTGGGCAGGCACCGCCAGAAGAGGCCGGTCTCGTCGGCGTTGTACACCTGCTCCGGCGTCAGGCCGTGCTCCACCGTCAGGCTCCGGAAAAACCCACAGAAGCGCTCGGCCGCGTGGCGGTCGGCCGCCTGCTTCTCCCCGGCCGCGTCCAGCTTCTTGATGCCGTGCCTGGCCTTGAACCGCCACAGCCACCCGCCGGAGAACACGCAGGGTTCGGTGAGCCGCATCTGCGCGTAGAAGTCCTTGGCCTTCGCGATGAGCATGGGGCCCGACACGGGCACGCCCTCGGCACGCCGGCCCAGGAACCACTGGTACAGCGCCCGGTCCAGGTGCTCCAGCTTGGGCGTGTGCAGCGTGCGGCGCCGCTCCAGCGCCTTGTTGCAGGCAGAGCTGGCGAAGAAGCGCAGCAGCTGGGCCTTGTGGGCCCTGATGTCGTAGAGCGTGGACATCCCCACGTTGTACTCCTGCATCAGCGCCTTCCGGCTCTCGCCCTTCTCCAGCCGCGCGCACACGTCCATCTTCTCCTTCAGGGTCAGCACCACCCTCTTGCGCTTCTCCCCGGGGCCCCTCCCGGCAGCCTGCCTGGAGGCCATGCGGAGGGTGGCTCGTCCCGGAGGCAGACGCGGGCAGACGGACGGGGGACAGGCACCCCTGCTGGAGGCCTCCCCTCTCCCTTCTCCGTGCCCCTCACTTTCTCGTCTCCCTGCCTCTGCCTGCCGGTCTGCCGGTCCTCCTTCTGCCTCCTGCCTCCCGCCGGGTCCAGCGGCCTCGAGCCTCAGCTCCCCCGCCTTCCACTCCTGGCCACGTGGCAGCTCCTGGAACTCTCGACACGCGGCCCCCACGCGTCTCCGCGCTGCTGAAGCCGGCGGCTCCTCTGCGGGATGGAGGCAGCGTCTCCCCCCAGCCCCAGGCCGGAGCAGAGGGGCCCGGGGAGCCGGCTGCGGCTCGCAGAGGCTGCGCTGCGGGGCCAGGGGGCCGGGCGTCCAGGCGCTCTCTCCAGGGCTCGCTGTGCTGTGTGGCCCTGTGGGGAGGAGAGGGAAGGAGAGGCCGTTACCCACTCAGGGAGATGCTTAACAGGAAACCAGCTTAGAAACCAGGAGGAAAGGGGACGCCAGAGGAAGGGCTGGGGCGCCCGGAAAAGGTGTTCTGGAGGCTCAGAGCCAGGAACCCGTTCACGAGGGACGACGCCTCACGCCTGACATGCAGGTGTGCGCAGGGCGACACACGACAGCTGCAAACACGGGGATCCGTCTCCTGGGGCAGAAGCCTGCTTTCAAGGTGGACTTCAGGTAGTGCCCCGGAAACGTCTTACACCAGGCGGTGCCAGGGCACGGCAGGAGAAACCACACGGCTTCCGACTCGCCACCTCCAAGAAAGCACCGCCACCCAGGCCACGGGGCACCCAGAGCCGCAAACCTGTGATCCTCTTGTGCCCGAGGATCAACAGACCAAAGGGGCAGGAGAGCGAGAGGGGGCCCCTTATCCACATGGGCCCCTCCCTGTCCTCACAGAGCTTGGGGGCGAGCGGCAGTCTGTGGGGGCAGGGGGCACCATCAGGGAGGCAGTGTTCTGGCCCAGCTGCTGGCTCAGGGGTTGAGCACCGGCCTATGAACCAGGAGGTCACCGTTGGATTCCTGGTCAGGGCACATGCCGGGGTTTCAGGATCGTGCAGGAGGCAGCCGATCCACGATTCTCATCACTGATGTTTCTCTCTCTCCCTCTCCCTTCCTCGCTGAAATCAATAAAAAACATAAAGAAGAAGTGTTCTGGAAACCGAGAGAGACGGAGGAAGTCTTGGGGGCAAGAAGGATGGGGTGGGGAGGGTAAGGAACGGATACATCGGGGTGCACATCCTGCAGGGAGATCGGTGGGTGCAAACACAGCCCCTCTGCGCGGACCACAGGGCGAGGGACCCCGGGGCGGGGAGCCGCGCGGGCCACTCGAGGCGGGTGTGAGGCGTTTCTATCCCGGGGCAAGGGCAAACCCAAAGGGGAAACAGAAAGTCAAGGCGCAGGCGGCTTCCTCGGGGGAAGGGAGGGTGACTCCGGGGGCAGTGGCCGGTGTCCTCTGCAGGCGGAGTCCCCGGGTCAGGAGCGGGCGCCGCCAGGCTCCGGGCGGGGGCTGCAGGGATGGCTCGGGGCGGGCAGCTCGGCCCGGTCCCCGTGGGGCGGGAGGCGGAGGGGCTCGGCCCGAACCGGGGTGCGGCTCCCGGGAGCGCTGCTGGGCGGGAGGGGATCAGAGACCACAGGGCGCCCGCGCTCCCCAGGCCCGCCCCACTCACCTGCCGGCGCCGGGCCGCCGCCGCCGGATGTACCGGAGCCCCGCCCTCCGCAGGGCCGCGCCCCTCCGCCTCATAACTTCCGGGACGCTCTAGGCACCCAGGAGGACCCGCGTCTCGGTGGCTCCGCAGGAGGCAGTGGGCTTGCAGATGGAAGCCAGGCATCCAGGGTGACCTCCATGGTGCGCCTCGACTTGTCCGTCTGTGGCATGGGCGCGGGGTGACTGCGCCTTGGGTTTCGTGATGAGCGGGGCTCTCGCAGTCCTGGGCCAGGGTCTGCCCCAGGCGGACAGGGCGCAGTGCCCCCTCCACCCCAGCTCCCACCCCCCACCCCCAGACCAGGGCAGCCTTTGACGGGCAGCCTCTGAGCCCCTCCCTTAGCCACATCCAGTGGCCACGCTGTGTCCTTCCCACCCAGCCTCTTGCTTAGCCTGAGCCGCATCCGAACCCGATGTTGGTGATTTCTATGATGAGATTTGAGGCTTTTGAGCGAGCGGGCAGGACTTGGATGCGATTTGGACCTGAGTTGGTGCTGTGGTGAGCTGGGACTTTGGGCGGCCTTGAGAGGGGTGGCTAATTTGCATGTGGAACCCATGCCCCCCAGCCCGCTGTCCACATCCTGATCCCCAGAACCTGTGAACAGCCCCCTCACATGGCAACCGGGACTTGGCAGGTGCGATTCCGTTCGGGCTCTGGAGATGGGGACGGTGCCCTGACATCGGGGAGGGCCCGGGGCGTCACAGGGTCCCGGTGGGAGGACGACAGTGTGACAAGGAAGCCCGGGGAGAAGGGAGACACGAGGACAGGCTCGGGCTGCAGCGCGCTTGGTCGGGGAGGGAAGGGGCCACGGCCGAGGAGTGCAGACGCCCCCACCTGGACAAGGGAGGGAGCGATTCTCCCGGGGAGCCTCCCTCCCGGAGGAGCGCGCCCTGCGACTCCTCGGTTTGAGCTCCGAAGACTCCTTTCGGGCGCGGGACCCGGAGCGTGAGTTACTAAGTGTGTGTTGCTTACCCCGCGCTCACAGTCCTTCGTCCGGCGGGCCGGGACCTGAGACAGGCTTTGGCCCCTCCGCCGCCCCATCTCCTCCCTCGGCTCCCAGGACCCGCCCCGCCCCACCCCTGGTGCTCCTGCCTCCTGCCTCCTGCGGACTCCGGACTGGCCGGCCCCCCCCTGGACTGTCCACACCCACCCCCGGGGCGACCGCCCCATTCTTAGGGCTTCACACACCGCGGAGGCTGACAGCCCCCCTTTCCGTTCACTCGGGCAAAAGACAGTCACCCCTGACGCTCGCTCCGTGCGCTCTGCACCCACACCCGGTAGACAGGAGCCGGGCTGGGCCCTGCCCTCCGCAGCCGCGCCACGGCTGCCCTGTTCTCTCTCCTGCCCCTGCTCCGCGCCCAGACCTAGCCCCGCAGTCTCACTGGTTTCTGCTCCTGCCCCGAGCGCCGGTAGTAGGCATGACGTCCGCGTGCCAGTGCACCCCAAAACTTACTGGCCTGGGCCGGCAGCCGCCTGGTTGCTCCCGGCTCCGCGTGGCGGGACTGAGCCTGCTGCAGTGAGGCATGCTGGGCAGAGGAAACTGGGGCGCAGAAGGGACTGGAACCCTGGACTCTCCCTTGGCGGGTCTCCCCGGACAGCGAGTGGGGTTGGCCCCGGGAAGGCCGGCTCTGTCCCTGTGTGACGGTCTGCTGGCGCCTCGTGAACATGGAACCACATGCACCCATCGCCAAGACGCACGGGGATCCCCCAGGGTCCCCCACCATCCCTCTGGGACCTCTGGCCTCGCCTCGAGGACTGAGTCTGCTCTGCCAGAGGGAGGACAGGGACAAACACCCACTGGTGTCCTCAGTCCTTGGGCTGGAGGCCCTCCGAGCCCCTCCCTCCCCCCCCAACCCCCAACCCCCTGCTCTGGTGGCCGAGGGGGGCCCTCCAGCAGCCAGGGACCGGGCGGCAGCCCAGGAGGTCACACGGGTCTGTGGGCCAGGGGCCCCCGTGGGAGGCCGGGTGTTCCCAGCAGACCCTGCCCGCCCCCGGGGTGGCCCGCTGGTGGCAAGAGCAGGAAGCCAGGCTGGGGAACTGCCCCAGCCACACCTGCCGCATGGGCTGGGACATCGGCCAAGGATGGAGGGAACAGAAAATCTGGAGCCCCAGGAGGTGACTGCAGAGCAGAGGGCAGGGGGCAGGGCGAGCCGCTGAGGCTGCACCTAAACTCCATCCCCGTCAGATTGGGAGAGGCCTCCTCCAGCTGCATCCCCTCCCGCTGTGATCCCTCCCCAGCTGCGTCCCCTCCCGCTGTGACCCCTCCCCCATCTGTGTCCTCCTGCTGTGACCCCTCCCCCAGCTGCATCCCCTCCCGCTGTGACCCCTCCCCCAGCTGCATCCCCTCCCGCTGTGACCCCTCCCCCATCTGTGTCCTCCCGCTGTGACCCCTCCCCCAGCTGTGTCCTCCCGCTGTGACCCCTCCCCCAGCTGTGTCCCCTCCCGCTGTGACCCCTCCCCAGCTGCGTCCCCTCCCCAGCTGCATCCCCTCCCGCTGTGACCCCCTCCCCAGCTGCGTCCCCTCCCGCTGTGACCCCCCCTCCCCCAGCTGCGTCCCCTCCCGCTGTGACCCCCCTCCCCCAGCTGCGTCCCCTCCCGCTGTGACCCCCTCCCCAGCTGCGTCCCCTCCCGCTGTGACCCCCCCTCCCCCAGCTGCGTCCCCTCCCCCAGCTGTGACCCCCCCTCCCCCAGCTGCATCCCCTCCCGCTGTGACCCCCCCTCCCCAGCTGCGTCCCCTCCCGCTGTGACCCCCCTCCCCCAGCTGCGTCCCCTCCCGCTGTGACCCCCCTCCCCCAGCTGTGTCCCCTCCCGCTGTGACCCCCCTCCCCCAGCTGCATCCCCTCCCGCTGTGACCCCCCCTCCCCCAGCTGCGTCCCCTCCCGCTGTGACCCCTCCCACAGCTGCATCCCCTCCCGCTGTGACCCCCCTCCCCCAGCTGCGTCCCTTCCTGCTGTGACCCCTCCCCCAGCTGCGTCCCCTCCTGCTGTGACCTCCCTCCCCCAGCTGCGTCCCCTCCCGCTGTGACCCCTCCCCAGCTGCGTCCCTTCCTGCTGTGACCCTTCCCCCAGCTGCGTCCCCTCCCGCTGTGACCTCCCTCCCCCAGCTGCGTCCCCTCCCGCTGTGACCCCCCCTCCCCAGCTGTGTCCCCTCCCGCTGTGACCCCCCTCCCCCAGCTGCATCCCCTCCCGCTGTGACCCCCCCTCCCCCAGCTGCGTCCCCTCCTGCTGTGAGGCTGTGAACTGGGAAACGCCCGCCCTGCAGAGAGCTGGTAAGAGTTTCTTTGCGCCAAACTGGCGGCAACTGCCAGGAAGCGAGGCCTCAAGAGAAAATGCGCAGGAGAGCGCAGCGTAGGCCACACACCAGCATCTCAGGGGAGCCATAGGTCACCAGGGAGGCGGGAGAGAGCAACGGGGAACCGCTGGGATCCGATGGACGTGCTCGGGAGGCCGGCCGGCGGGGCTCAGTGGCCGAGCACGTCATCTTATGAGCCGGGAGGTCACGGTTGGATTCCCGGTCAGGGCACACGCCTGGGTTGCGGGCTCGATCCCCAGGTGGGGGCCTGCAGGAGGCAGCCAATCAATGACTCTCTCATCACTGATGTTTCTGTCCCTCGCTCCCTCTCCCTTCCTCTCTGAAATCAATAAAAACACTTAAAAGTAAAATGAAAACATTACTTTAAAAAATGTACTTCTTTAATGTTGGCGGGAAGGGTAGTGTGGTTCACTTTTAACGTTTACGGCGTACAGATGGGATTCGGAGAACAAGACAGCGGTGGGCTCTGCGGCCCCCGCCCTGGTGCGGGGTGAGCCTGAGGGCCTGGAGAGGACGGTCCCTCTGGCACCCCAAAGATGTGTCCTCCTGGACGCAAAGCACAGGAGAGACTCGCTGCAGGGGGGCCGGCCGCACGGAAGCCACGCGACGCCCGCCAGGCCCCACGCCTAGTTGGGGTTCCCTTCGGTCTGAGTGTGGGGGGCCCCTGAGCTTGTCGGGTTGGGTCTGTGGTCCCTTTGTCATCCACTCTGTGAAGCCAGACAAGCTGTGTGCTTCTGATGACGCGGGGGGCATCAGGGCACCCACAGGGAGACACCAGAAGGTTCTGGCAGGACGGGTGGCGGGTCCCCGGGGAGGGCCCGGCCTGTGCTGCTGCAGGCGGGACCCCAGGCCTGGCTCAGGCTCTCCTGGCCCAGGGTCCCAGGCGGTCACTCACCCGATCAGAGCCTCAGCTTTCCTCCTGGAAAATGGGGTCATGACAATGGCCCCCAAGGCTGCCAGGCGTCGGCCGGGTTCTGTGGCGGCTGAGCGCAGGGCTGGCGGCACGGAGCCTGTGGGCACTGGGGGCTTGGATCCCTGCTTCCTCCGTCTTGGCTCAGATACTCCACCCCAGGGCTTCCAGGTCGGAGGTGTGCACAGCTGCCTGGCTCGCGTGGGGCCGCGGGGTGGGCCGCCCGGGGAAGCTGCTCCTTGGAGAGGGCGGCTGAGAGCCCTGCACCTACACGGCCATGCGGGCTGGACTGGAGCCCAGCTGCCCTGGAGCTTCTCAGAGCGGCCGACAGCAAGCACCAGGAGCTCCAAGCCCAGGATCCAGCGCAGACTGAGGGGCGCCCTCCCGGTCACGGCCAACACCGAGACTTGAGAGCCCCGGGGCCTGCCCTTCTCCGCTCCCCTCCCCAGCCTGGCAGCGGAGGGAGAGGCCTGGGGGCCGCAGGCTGAGTCCCAAGTGCGGACTGCCCTGAGCCCATTGCTGAGTCATGAGCGTTCCCCGCCTCCCGCCTCCCCCCCAGGCGTGATCTGCTCCCGTTTCTAAAGGGGCACAGGGTGGGAATGCCTGGGAATAAAGTTGGGGTGTCAGGATCTTTGGGGGGTTGGGGTGAATGTGGGTGGGGAGGAGTAAGAGGCTACAGGCTGGGACTGAAAGGTGCATTGGGGTCAGACTGTGATGTGCCCTAAATCCACCGCTTATGCTTTAGGGGTGTCGCCCTGCGGAAGTGGGGAGCCCCCCCCCCCCGAGGCTCTGGAGCCTAGGAAGCTCGGCTTCCAGCAGAGTCTCCAACAAGCGCCCGGGGGCTGACTGCGCCCATTTCTCTGGCGAAGTCCCGCGGCCTGGGCCGGGGAAGCGCTGGGCCCTTTGACTCCCCTCCAATCAGGGGCCGAATCTCGGGGGGCCAACGGGACAACTCGCGCACCTGGCCGGGAGGGGACCCTGCGGGCGACGGTCCGCGATCCAGCCCGCCACGCGGAGCGCCGCCGCCAGGTGCCGCTGTGGTGCTCCGCGCGCGCCTCGGCGCCCCACCCTCCCGGAAAGCAATAACGGCGCCGGCGGCGGGGCGGAAGGGACCACTGAGGACACGGGGGTGCCGGCGGCGAGGGGCGGGGTTCCTGCCTGCAGCACCCGCGGCCTCGGGCGCGTCCCCCCCTCAGCCGGCTTCGCGCGGTGGTTCGCTCCGGCCGCGCGCGGCGCTCGCCGGTTCCGGGGCTGGCGGGCGCGGGTGGCGGCGCAGCGCGCACCGGTGGCCCTGGCCCCGCGGCTCCGTCGCGATGCTGGAGCTGGTCGTGGCGCTGCTGGCCGTGGCGCTCGCCTACTTCGCGCTGCTGGACGGGTGGTACCTGCTGCGCGTCCCGTGCGCCGTGCTGCGCGCGCGCCTCCTGCAGCCGCGCGTCCGGGACCTGCTGGCCGAGCAGCGCTACGCGGGCCGCGTGCTGCCCTCGGACCTGGACCTGCTGCTGCACATGAACAACGCGCGCTACTTGCGCGAGGCCGACGTGGCGCGCGCCGCGCACCTGGCCCGCTGCGGGGTGCTCGGGGCGCTGCGCACGCTCGGGGCGCGCGCCGTGCTGGCCGCCTCGTGCGCGCGCTACCGCCGCTCGCTGCGCCTGCTGGAGCCCTTCGAGGTGCGCACCCGCCTGCTGGGCTGGGACGACCGCGCCTTCTACCTGGAGGCGCGCTTCGTCAGCCTGCGCGACGGCTTCGTGTGCGCGCTGCTGCGCTCCCGCCAGCACGTGCTGGGCGCCTCGCCGGAGCGCGTGGTGCAGCACCTGTGCAAGCGCAGGGTGAGCCCCCCTCCCGGCGCGGGACCCCGCGCGCTCCCGGTCCTTGCCCCGCCCCCGGTGAGACCCCTTCCCTCCGGGTGCCGGCCCGGCAGCGCACCGACCTTCCCTTTGGGCCTAGAGCCTCCTTCACCGATGCCGGTCTTCCTGGGGCTCCCACGGTCCCGAATCCACTCCATACCCGGACTGGGCTTGCCCCCCCTGCCACTTCCTGGCCTGACCCCTCAGGCCTCCAGGCCTCTCCCAGGCTCAGTGTTGTGTGTCTTGGAGTGTGGAGCCGCCCTCTCTGGTCCTTGGTTCTGAGCATAGTGTGTGTGGGGAGGGGTGTCAGTGAGCGGAAGTTGCTGGGAGTTCTGAGACCCCCCTCACGAGCTCAGAGCTGAGGGCTGGGTCGCCGCCCCCTAGGACTGGCACTGGGGACGGAGCCCTGGAGAGCTGCAGGCCTCGGTGTGTCCAGTTGGAGAGAAGAAGCCGCAGTGCGGCCTGGGGCTCAGGGTCCCTCCCCAGGGCCAGCGGCCAGCTCCTCCCGGCACAGCGCAGCCCTCCCTCCACCCCTCAGCCGCCTGGCAGCCTGGCAACTGGGCCCTGGGGACGGCCAGGGTGCTGCCGCCGCAAGGTTGGCAAGAGCAGACTCCAGCTGCAGGCGGGTTCCCGAAAAGGCCTGAAGCTCCTGTGCCCTCCGCTGGGCCTGTCCCCACCCACGGTGCCCTCAGGCAGGGCGCTGCCCTCTGAGAACTGGAGGGAGGGACTCGGCCTCACTTTCCTGGTCAGCGTCTCCCCTCGTCAGTGATGGGGAAGCAGGCCCAGAGAGGGATGGGAACTGCCCGAGGCTGCACAGCAAGCCCCAGGAGCACAACCTGAGGGCCTGGGTCTCCCCCGCCCCCTCAGGGGCAGAGATGTCCTGTGTGTCCCTTCAGGTGTCAGGAAGCCGGCAGGGGGTGGCCAGCAAGGCTGTAGGTCCCTGGGCTGAGAACGGAAGGCAGAGGAGGGGAGTCTGGCCACTGTCCTGCAAGGGATGCTGTGATGCGGTCAGGCCTGGCTGGAGGGCACTGAGCTGGTGGGGGTGGTCCCCACGAGAGGTGGGCGGCCAACAGCACAGCACGCAGGCACGTGCCGAGGACACCAGCCAGGGACAGGAGGGCCGAGCATGGCGGGGGGTGCCCGCTCTCCAGCCTGAGCCCCGGGAGTCCTAGGGGGAGCCCCGGGTTTAGTGTGGGGCGGGCCGAGCCCAGGGCCCAGGAGTCCTGCCTGCTGAAGGCTGGCGTGGGGCGGCGGGGCCTTGGGGGACAGCGGCTCCCGAGAGCCGGAGCCCGACTTGTGCTGACATGGCAGCTCCCCGTCTGCAGGGGAGGCTGGGCCTCTGGGTGCTCGGAGATGGTGGCATGTCCCTGGGGCCTCGCCTCACCCCTGGGAGCTCCCAAGGCCAGTCGGCGCGGCCTCTGACCCCCATCTGGCCCGCCACGCCAGCACAATAACGGGGCCGGTGGGGAACTCAGCAGTCAGCCGGGGGGGCGGGGGGGGAGGACAAGCTCAGCCCTTGATGGCGCCCTCGAGAAAGAGGGGGGCTCAAGACAAGCCCTTGGGGGTGCTCCCCCGGTCCCTCCGCCCTCCAGCCCCTGCTCTGCCTCCGAAGGCCTCTGGCTCCCCATCGCCTGTCACCTCTCTGGCCAGCTGGCCTCAGAGGTTTTGACCTGATTCTGGGGACACACGGAGGGCTCAGGCAGGCCCTGGGGACGCAGGCCTGGTGAGGATGGGAGAGGTTTAGCCACTGAGGGCCCAGGAGGTGGGGGTACCTGGGACGGGGAGGAGACACCTGGGCCTGGAGGGGTGGCGGCAGCACCTGGCCAGGCTGGTCCTCCCTGCACCCCTGCTGGTCGCCATGGCAGCTGAGAGCTCAGGGAGCCAGCCTCACCTCTCTGCTCCCCCTCCCCCTCCCCCTGCAGGTGGAGCCCCCGGAGCTGCCGGAGGACCTGCAGCACTGGATCGCCTACAACGAGGCCAGCAGCCGGCTGCTCCGGGCCGAGAGCGGGCTCAGCGACGTTGTCAAGGACCAGTGACCATCCCTGCCCGCCAGCCACTACCTAGGCAGTCACCCGCCCGTCCCCGCCTGCCAGGAGGCAGACACTGCAGAATGGGGAGGCGGCCCGGGCTCTCCGAGCTGAGGTAGCCTGTGACCAGCCCAGCCCCCTTCACTCGCTCGGCCCTCCCCCACCCCCATAATTGACGCCCCTCTGAGAGCCTCCCCACTGAGCATGGGATGGGGTGACCTAGGCGCCCTGACCTATCTGTCCTGCGGGTGGAGGCGGTGAGTGCAGAGGGAGGCCCAGAGTCCTGGGCGTTGGGGCTGGGTTGGGGGGTGCCAGGCTTCCATGGGCCCGGTCCAGAGATCGCTCGGAGCTCAGGGAGCACCTGGAGCCGCACTGGGCACCGAGCCCGCAGTCGGAGATGGTAGGGGAGGGGGCACCTGAGGGGCCGCCAGCATCTCAGGCCCGTCCCTCCCTCGGGCTGCAGGGGAGGGGGTGGCAGGCCCGGGGCGGAGTCGAGCGGGTCAGAGGGCGTGGGGCTTCTGTGCAGGTGGCGAGCTTCCTGAAGCTGGGGGTGCCCTCTGCACCTGCCCTCACTGTCTGCATTCCTTGGTCCCATTGGGGTGTGCTGTGTGCCCACGGGTGGGGCCCTGCCCTCTCTGGCCCTCCCACTGGCTGGCCTTGCCTCGCACCCTGTTCTGCTACCCATCGCCCCTTCTTCCTGGGAGGGGCCGCCTCCCTGATGGGCCGGGGCTGGGAGGGGTCTTCTCGGTTCCACCCCAGCGGCCTGGCCCAGAGCTGCCCTCAGGGCTCCCCGATGGAGCCACCCACCTGCTGGGTGTGGCCAAGCCTCCCCCCTACCCCCCCCCCCCCCCCAGCCTTATGCCTCAGCTGGAGAGAGGCAGGAACTGGCTGAAACCAACAAGCAAGAAAGCCCGGCCCGGGACACGGATCAGGGCCCAGGATGCGTGACTGCCGCCGCCTGTGTGTGTGGCGCTGCCCCCCGAGTGCACGGGCGGGCCAGGCAGCCGGAGCCCAGAGCCGCGCCTCGCCGCCAGTCTGGGAGGCCCCCACCCCCGCCTTGGAGCCAGGAGCACAGCCCGCCTCATGCCTCACGCGCACACGGTCGCCTTACAGCCGCTGGGAAGCTGCAATGTGTGTTCTGCTAAAGGACCCGAGATTAAAGGGTCTTCGGTGTGAGTGTCTGGGTGAGGTCCTCATTTGGAAGCGCCAACCCCACCCCCACCCTGAAGCAGCGGGCTCTCCCGGGTGTGTTGGGTGGGGGCGTCCCGGCTCGTTGGATTCCTGTGAACAGGGAGGGGGGGCCATGGGGGGGACCGGCTGGCGGGGCAGGACTGGCCCCGGTCCACAGAACGCGGAGCCGAGGGCAGGAAGGAGTGGCCCGGCTCCGGCTTTGTCACCCCCAGACCTTGCTGGCCCGTGTCAGGGCTCCAGGCTCAGGTGTCCAGTTTGGTCCCAGGGTCAAGTCCCATGAACCCCCCAGGGTGCGCGGGAGGCTGTGCCCCGGCTCCGGGTGGGGGTGGGAGAGTTGTGATGAGTGTAAGGCCGCGTCCCTGCTCTGACCTGCCCAGGAGGGCCTGGCTCTGGGCCCGGGACAGGATGGCGGCTGGAGAGCTGGGTTTGCAACTGGCATCCAGCTGGGTGCGGGGCGGCTGGTGGTTTGCTGCCCGGGGCCAAGCCTGGCTCCTCACCTCCCCTGGCGGCCTGCGGACAGCAGGGGCCGGGCCGTGGGCCGGGCAATGTGTGGGACCAGGGAGAGATGCCAGGACACAAGGAGGGGATGTTTGCAAAAGGAGAGAGGGTCCCGCAAATCAAACCGCCTGGCCGGCCACGTGTGGCAGGGAAGGCGCTCCCGGTGGGAGGCACACAGCCCCGCGCACGCGCAGGCTGCCAGTCTAGACAGGGCAGCCCTCTGGGGGATGCTCTGGGGGTTGGTGCCGGCCCAAGTCCAAGGTGAAGTGAAGGTCCCTCTGCACTGGAGCCTGGGTTTCCCTGGACACTGGGAGTGGGGCCTGGAGAAGGGGGCGTGGACACGCAGGGGCTCCCCCCACACCTCTCAGCACCCCCTGCCACGGGGGGACCTCGTCATGGGCCTGGCCGTGGACCGGGTGAGTGGCAGTGGGTGCTTCCCGGAGCCGTGCCTGGTCCTGGGTTACTGCTGGCCGGCCTGGCCCTTCCTCCTGGCCTGGCACCCCCTCCACCCAACCTCTCCGTCATGGAAGGCCTTGCCCTGCTGCCTCCTCCTCCGAGAAGCCACCCTGACCTGGCTCTGGTGGGTGCGGTGTTCCCCCTGCACCTGGGGTCCCATCTCCGACCCCCGCCCCCAGCCAGCAGCCAAGCCCCAGAGGTCTGTGCGTGTCCCGGCCTGGTGACCATCCTCGCTCCCAGGGGGGACGGGGGGGGTGGGGGGGAGGCCATGATGTGATGTGACTGGTGTGATGAGGAGAGAGCAGTCGGTGGGGGCAGAGGGGGGCGCAGGCTTCAGGTGACGGCCTGAGACGCAGGTGGAGACGCCCCAGAAAGGAGACCGGGAGGCCTGGTGCAGGTGGGCGAGCTTCTTCAAGGGCATTCCGGCCGGGCGGGGGGCGGGGGGACTAGAGGGGGAGGCTCAGGAGGGAGGCCAGCGTGAGGGCCAGGGCCAGGCCACAGGGGCCGCGGGGGGAGGGCGCCCCGCCCGCCGCGCCCACGTCCACATTGCACAGGTCAGTGTTACAGCAGGACACAGGCCGTGTCAGGCCGATGCCGTCCACGTCCGAGGGCACACACTTGCTGGCGCAGGACTTGGTCACCGTGACGTCCCCCAGGAAGGGGTACACTGTGGGCGGGGGCACCTGCGTCAGGCTGGCCTCACGCCTCCGGCAGGACCCACCACGGGTCACCACCCCGTCTCCCTCCCTCTGTGACCCAGCCCCCTGTCCTCCCACCAGCACCAGTGGAGTGCCCACTGTGCCAGGCACACGGCCACCACACAGGGGTCCTCGCCGGGGAGGCCGCGCTGACCCCCGGCACAGCCCTGCCCGCCCGCCCAGGCACTGACCGATCTCCCGGGAGTAGAGTGTGGTCTTGCACATGGTTTCGTTGGCCTTGCAGGTGGCGATGAGGACGCAGCTGAACACCCCCGAGGGCTCCTGGCAGGTGAAGCATTGCAGGGCCACGGCTGGGGCGGTGACAAGGGCGAGTCAGGCAGGCCCCGCCCTCCCCAGCCCCATCCGTCCGGAGCCCCCCGGCTGGAGGGGACGATGCCCCCCAGGGCACAGTTGCCCGTGTGGAAATGGGGAGCCCCGAGGCAGCGTATGCCCCAGGGCGGGGACAAGGCAGCCCTGGCGGTGTCCGGGCAGCACTGGTGTCTGTTGGGGGGAGGGGGGGGAATGGGCCAGGCAGGGACCCAGGCAGGTCAGGTGCACGATGCCGGGGTGGGGCCCGGCCGCTCCCCTTCCCTGCTACCTGCCCCACCCCTGCCCCGGAGCCCACTGACCCGGTGAGGCCACAGGCTTCTCACCCGCACTGGGCTCGCTGAGTCCCTCTGGCTAGCCTCAGTTTCCCCCTCTGAGAAATGGGCAGAACCATGTCATCTGGCTCAGACCCAGCTCCTCGAGCAGTTGGATGTGGGAGCCCGAGGGGCTGGGCTGTCCCCTCAGCTGTTTTCTCAGGTGCTCACCCCCTCTGTCCGTCCTCTGCTGCCCCCAGCAACTCCCTGGTCTGGCCCACACCCTGCCTGAGGGTCCCCGGGAAGGGCAGCCCCCTGGTGGGCACCCAGGGCCTCTGCCCGTGACCCCAGCACCCTCACTGCACACCCTCCTCACCCTCAGCCCCTCCAGGCTGCCCCGCGCCCTCCATCTCCTCCCACCGGGGGACACCACACTCCTCAGCCTCCCCCTCCCTCCTGTCTTCTCCCTCCTTCCTTCCTCCCTTTCCTTCCTTCCTCACTGGAGGACATGTTAGAGGGAGGGGGGGGGCGGAGATGAGAGAGAAGCAAAGATCGGCCCCCTTCCGCGCCCACCCTGTCGGGAATCAAACAGGCGACCTGTCGTGACGCTCAACCAACTGAGCCACTCAGAGCAGGAACCGCGCGGGCGCGCACATACACACACACACACACACACACACACACACACACACACACACACACACACACACCCCGCACCCGCTTTCTTCCTCCCCTGGCCATCCCGCCTCTCACCGAGCCGACCGCAGGACGCCAGCACCAGCGCCAGCAGCGCCAACCGCGTCCCCCGCATGATCCAGTCCCGCACCGCCACTGGCCACTGCGCTCGTCCTGGGCCTGCCCGCGGGGATGGGCACCAGCACAGCCCAGACCGGTCAGCCGGGCGGATTAGGTGCGAGAGCCGCCCCGCCCGGCCCTCCCTCCTGCCCCTTCCTCATTCCTCCACCTCCCACCCTGGTGACCCCCCCTTAGCGTCTGGGTCCTTTTCCCTCCTCTACCAGGAAACACCTGTGCCTGGAAGCCCTGTCCCCCCGCCCCAGGCTGCCCAGAGAGAGCGCAGGGGGCTTCCCACCCCCACTCCCACCTCTGGGCACCCCCTGCCTGCGCGCCCACTTCCAGCTCCAGGGCAGATCCCTGGTCTGTGACTCTGGGCCCAAGTCCTGCGCCCCGCGCCCCAGGTGCCAGGCCCCCCTCCCAGCTCCTCTGAGGGGGTCATGGGGCGGGGAGGGGCAGGTTGGGCGACTGGGCAGGCTGCTGCCTGGGCAACTGGCCACAGAGTGTCTGTGGGCTCCAGAGACAAAGGGGAACGCGTTGGATCAACAGAGGTCCGGGGGATGGGGGGTGGGGAGCCAGGGTCACCTTGGGGCCGCCAACCCTTACATCCACCTTGACCTCCAATGGCTGCCCTTCAGCCCCCCACCCCCCCCCCCCCGGGCTGGGAGATAGATGGGAGTCCCTGGGCCGAGGTCAGGCAGGAGAGGGGCACTGGGGTCTGACGATGTAGCGTGGCTCCAGCCACTGCTTCCCACCACACACGCGTGCGCACACACAGGCGCACACAGGCACACACACCTGGGTGTCTGCACCTCAGCCTCCCAGGGTGCACCTGCCTGTGACCCTGTTACCCCCACTTCACCCAGAGGCCAGGGCAAACCCGGGGTGGGGTTGTAGACGCAGCGCTGGGGCCTCTGGCGGAGGGGTCAAGGCCAGGGTCTTGAGGGCTGTGCCCAGACCCCCTCGGGGCTCGCTGCACCCACCAACTCCAAATCTGCCCCCCACCTCTCTCACACCACAGAGGTGCCCTTCCCCGGGTTGAAAGTCTGTCTTGTCCTGGGTGCCCCCTCCCACCGCTTCCGGTGGGTCCCATGTCCTCGACTGGGAGGGCCTGTCTCACGGGCGCCGGGTGGGCCCGAGGGTGGGCACCCAGGTCTCCTCAGCACTGCAGCTCCGGGCACCGCCCTCGGCCTGAGCCCAGATGTGGGACTGAGGCCCTGGCAGCGGTGGGTCACCAGGAGCGCGCACCTCACCTCGGAGCTGCACCGGCACTGGGGCAGGGAGCTGGCGGATTAGACTCCACCGCCTCACACCCTCGTGCCTCTCGGTCCGGCCCAGCCACGGCCTGCCTGTCCTCAGACCCGGGGCTCCGCCCTGCTTTCCACGGGAGCACACACCTGCCCGGGCACACACCTGGCCCAAAGGGGGGTAGGCATCCCTCCTAGAGTTTCTGCCGAGCCCCTGGGAGGCCTGGGCTGACCCTCCCTGCGAAGTTCAGTTCCTGCTTAGGTGGGAGGGGGTCACCCAGGAGGACCTGGGCTGGCGCAGTTGAGGCTGCCTGCCTGCCGAGAGCCTCCGCCCTTCCTGGGGCCCACCAGTGTGTGACCAGGGTCAGGGCTGAGTGTGACCAGGGTCAGGGCTCAGTGTGACCAGGGTCAGGGCTCAGAGTGTGACCAGGATCAGGACTCAGGGTGTGACCAGGATCAGGGCTCAGAGTGTGACCAGGATCAGGGCTGAGCGTGACCAGGATCAGGGCTCAGGGTGTGACCAGGATCAGGGCTCAGAGTGTGACCAGGATCAGGGCTGAGTGTGAACAGGCAGGGCTCAGGGTGTGACCAGGATCAGGGCTCAGTGTGACCAGGATCGGGGTTGCTCCGTCTGCCCACATGGCCTCCCCCGCCTGTGGGTGGTCTCTGGGCTGTAGGTGGGAGGTGTCTCCTGGG
Source organism: Myotis daubentonii (assembly GCF_963259705.1). Lineage (NCBI taxonomy): Eukaryota > Metazoa > Chordata > Mammalia > Chiroptera > Vespertilionidae > Myotis > Myotis daubentonii. Next base: position 53,919,676 of record NC_081856.1, read on the forward strand.
GTGCCCAGTAGTGCACAGAGGCTCCCCCAAGGCAGCTGCTGAACCCCTTTCTTCCACGTCCTTCCGGCAGGACCACGTCCTGGCTGTGTCCCCAGGGACCAGCTCCTCTGGGCGAGGCACTTAGGTTGCTGGAATGACGGAATCACAATGCCATGAGCACCTTCTAGTCTGTGCACTTCCCCGGGGAAGGCGGGCCAGGGGGGCTCCTTGTCGTTGGGGCTTCTTTCCCCGCCCCCCTCCCCATCACCACCGCCCACCTTCCCTCCCAGGAGGGCCACACAGCACCTAAGGCCCCGGTTCTTCTGGGGAACCATCAGGGCAGTGGATGCCCACAGCTCAGAGTGGCCTCCGCACCTGCACCCCCTGCTGGGGCCCTTCCAGCCCTCACCCACCCCACCCACACCTGCCTTAGCAGGTGTCCCAGGCTCAGGGGCGGGGAGGGGGCTCTGTCTCACTCAGTGATGGAGTTGGGCCCAGGGCAGAGTTGGGCCCACGGGACCCTCAACCCTCAGACTGGCCAGCGGGGCCTTGGGGTCAAGGCAGGGATCCCACTGCGGGCCAGGCCAGACTGCAGAGGGACGCAGTCACTCCGAGGGAGGGTGCAGGGCAGGAGCGTGATTCTGGGGCCTCCTCTCCTCCCATCAGCCCAGCCCGCCCTGCCCAGCTTCCCGTGAGGATCCAAGCCCCCTCCTCCAGGCTGTCCGCCCTGGTTGCACTCATCCCTCCCAGTGGGATCAAAGCTCAGGCCTCTCATAAGGCCCATGTCTCCATGGGGCCTGAAAACCAGACTGGAGTGGCCCTTCGCTTATCTCCTTGCTCTCCCGGCCCAAAATAGCCCTGGAGTCAGCTCTGGGCACCGCCAAATATAACCTCGCCTGGCAGCACCCCCCCCCCCCCCCATGTTACGGAACTCAAGGCTCCCGCCGCTTGGGGCGCTCTGTTGGAGAACGCGGCCTGGTTGTCTGGGAGCTTTATTTACTTACAAGGGAAGGAGGTGGGCTCATCTAGCCCCGGCTCCCGGGGAAGGCTTGGCCGGCGCCTGGGCCCACTATTTGGTCAGTTCCAGGCGGGTTTCCCGTTCGCAGGTGGCTGAGCGTACCCCGTGGTTCCCGGCAAGCTCCCCCATTACAGCTGTGTTACAGCTGCATCTGCAGACACTGTGCTAGGCGTTACATTTAGCGAGAGCAGCACTGAGTAACCCCCCCCAACCCCAGACCTGAGCCCTCGTCCTGGCTGACCCCAAGCTGACACCCTCCCTGGACAGCTGGGGACCGAGGCCGTCCTCCAAGGGCCCTCACTCCAGGGCTGCGAGGAAGGGGGGCCCCCCCGAGGCCGACATACACAGCTCGCATGGCTGGGCGCCCCATCCTGGGACGGAGGGCCGAGCTCTCCCACCCGGCCAGAGGCCTCCAGAGGGCCAGGCCCACACCCACCTTTTGACATGGACAGGCCGTGGCCAGGGAGTGAGGCCCGAAGGTGGGGGGAGCTCAGGGGCTCAGGGGCTCAGAGGCCGGGGGCCTCGCAGACAGTCCTGGGCGTGGCTGGGGGTCGGGGAGCGGCCAGGGGCAAGGTGAGTGGGTGGCGTGTGCCTCTTCGAGCTTCGTCCTTGATGGCTCCTCGGGGAGGGGCAGGCAGGGGTTCAGAGCAGACCCCAGAGGGCGGCCAGGAGCACGGGGACCAGGGCCGGGGTCCCCGCGGCGGCAAGGCCGGCGCCGTTGCAGAGGTCGTACTGGCAGCAGACGGTGGTGGAGGCGTGCTTGGAGTAGCCGTCGTACACGGTCTCGAAGCAGCTGGGCACGCACGACTTGCTCACCTTCATCTTGGTGGGGGTGAAGTCTGGAGAGTGGGAGGCAGGCTGACCCGAGAGGGGCCGGGACCCCGGGCTGCCCCACCCCAGCAGGCAGGGCCATCCGAGCAGGGTCCCTCAGCTGGAGGCTCCCAGAAAGGACGGTGGGGCACCCCCTCAGACTCCCCCACACCCCGGGAGCCTCCCACTCAGCATCCCCAGGAGGGGCCGGGGCATTCCTGACTCACAGGTGCGCGTGGTCATGCAGTAGGTGACCATGGACGGGCAGCGCATGGGGTTGAAGCAGTTCTCCCCGTTGTAGGCACACACGTGGCAGTCCAGGGCCTGGGCTGGGAGCGGGGGCGGGGGTGGGGGGTACAGTCACAGACAGGGAGAAGCCCTCCTCAGGCCCATCAGACCCCCAGTCCCACCACCTTCCCAGGGCCTCCCTCCCTACTTCCAGCCCCCCCCACAGCGTCTGTCCCTCCCTCCATCTTACCCAGAGGCAGGCCCACCAGGGCCACCAGGAACAGGGCGAGCAGGGGCGCCATGGCTGGGGCCAGAGGGCAGAGTGGGCCTGGGGAGTGGACAGCAGCCGGCCCTCGAGTCCACTCAGGCGGGGCTGGGGGGGCACAGAGGGGGCCGGACAGCCCCCTGTCCTCCGGAGCTGCTGGTCCGCTGGTGGCACCGCAGCCCTGCACAAAGGGGGCAAGGATGGGCGCCTGGGTGGGCTGCCAGCGGGCAGAGGGGGCGCCCAGCTCAGCCGGGTGTCAGGGAAGGCCTCCTGGAGGAGGCGTCGCGCGATGAGAGGAGCAGGGGTGGGACCTGTGCAGGCGCGAGGGGGTGGGCAGGGGAGGGAGGCGGAGGGGCCCTGAATGCCAGCCCCAACCCACACGCTCCCCAGGGGTGTCCACGCAGGGGCCGCTGGGAGCTTGGCACGCAGCCCTCTCCCCACCCAGGCCCTGGGTGCAGGGTGACTGGCCAGGGCAGGCCGGGGCCCCAGGGTGGCTCCTCCTCCGTGCCCCCTCCCTTTCTCGTCTGTTCCCGGGGTGCCCCTGCGTGTCCCCCAGTTCCTGATACTCTGCAGGCCCGGCGGGGTCCCCTCTCCAGGAGGACCCCCAGCGCCCACCCTGGCTCTCAGGCCGGCGTCCCTGCCGCTGCGGAAGCCTCCGGCCCGGCCGCATTCCGGGGGGGACGCCGGGAGGGAGACGCCCCCTTTCTGGGAAGGCCTGGGTGTGGGAGGGTCGGGACTGCGCTTCACCGCCCCCCCCCCCGCGGCGGTATTCGGGCTCCCGTCCCGCCCCAGGACCCGAAGCAGACTCCCCTTCCCCGGGAACAGCCACCCCGGCTCCCGACCTACTTGTGGGGCGTCACCCGCGGATGCCCACGGCCCTGCCCCGCCCACCCCTCGCAGACCCGCCCCCCAGGCGCAGGGCCCAGCGGGTGGGTGTCGGGCGCCCTCCGCCGTGACCTTCAGCCCTCACCGCCGCTCGCCACCTCGGCCCGAATGCGCGCGTCCGTGCGCCGGGGAGGTCCACGCCGCCTCTGGGCCCGCCCGCCGCGCGTGGGCTCCCGCAGCCCCGCCCCCAGCCCGCCCGACACCCGCACGGACTCACCGTCGGCCCCGCCCCGACTCTGCAGGCCCCGCCCCCAACCCGCCCAACACCCGCACGGACTCACCATCGGCCCCGCCCCGGCTCTGCAGGCCCCGCCCCCAAACCCGCCCCCAACCCGCAGGGACTCACCGGAGGCCCCGCCCCGGCTCTGAAGGCCCCGCCCCCAGCCCGCCCCCAGCCCGCCCCCAACCCGCAGGGACTCACCGGCGGCCCCGCCCCGGCTCTGCAGGCCCCGCCCCCAGCCCGCCCCCAACCCGCAGGGACTCACCGGCGGCCCCGCCCCGGCTCTGCAGGCCCCGCCCCATCCCGCCCCCAACCCGCAGGGACTCACCGGCGGCCCCGCCCCCGCCCCGGCTCTGCGGACACCACCGCCCCGCTGGCCCCGCGGGCACTCGGACCCCAGCCCGGCGTCAGGACGCTGCGGCACCGGAACAGCCGGCCGCTCCCACAGACGCAGCGGCCCCGCAGTGACACCCACGCGACCCTCAGACGCACGTCCTGCGCCCCGACACGTCACGGGCCATCTCCCGGGGTCTGGCCCCTCCCTCCCCTTCCGCTGCCGCATGAGGCGGGTCACACCGCGCCCTGAGCCCCCCCCCACCCCCACCCGCCGCCCTGCCCCTCCTTCCTGCAGCCGCCTCACCTGCTGTGTGGCCCCGGCCCGTGACCCAGCCTCTCGGGGCTCAGTCCCACCCCGGGGTCCCAGCGCGCCAAGTGTAAGAGCAGCCGGGAGGGCCTCCCACCGGGCAGGATCCATATTGAATAGTGTTTTTGCTATAACTTTACTAACGTTTAGCTTCTGTTCTATTTTAGGCAAAATTTAAGATTTTCCCGGGCCCTAAAAGTTTCGTGTTTTTTTTAATGTGAGAAATAAAACACAGGCCCTGGCCGGGTACTCAGCGCGCATGTTATGGGGCGGGGCCACAACATTAGTAACAAAGAAACAGAATTTCCGGAGGATGAGGCCCAGAAATCAGGATTTTAAAGAGATACCCAGGTGATTCTCATGTGCAGCCAAGGTTGAGAACCACTGTATTAGAGAAAAAAATTGTTGACCTTAAAAATAAAACAATTCGCCGTGAAAATGGGTTTACTCCGGACGAGCAAGCTATAGCGAAAGCCATGGGGCGTCCAGCAGACACAGGAGAGGAATCGTATTTTATGGAGAAAAAGGAGGGAGTTGGGGGGGATTTTTCCGCACAAAAGTCCCTGGAGGAAAGGCGAGACTCGCGGCTCGTCACTGGCTGAGTTGTTGGGTGGACGGTTTCTTTTCTTTATTTTCTTTTATTTTTTTTTCTAGATAAGCCTAAGTTTACCTACTTTGGTTTTTGTGGGGGTTTTTCATCTTCATTGTTGAAAGTATTACTCATGTCCTCTTTTTCCCCTCATTAGCCTCCTCCAGCCCTCCCCCTCCCTCCCCCCACCCCCCGCCCCCGCAGGCCTGCATGGGCGGTTGGCTGGGAAGATGCCAGGCGCATCTTTCCTGCTGGACCAGTGATTGAGGATTCTTTCCGGTGGACGAGTCCTCCTGTGATTGACACGCGTGTCCGGGGTGAGAGCGCCCCCTTCTGGCCTCCAGGCTACATTTTAGAAAGGCTCCTTTTCATTATTCTCGGTCCCAACACAACGGTTCAACTTGTGAAACTGGAACAAAAAAGGCAAATCAAACCCAAAGTAGGCAAATCAAGAAATAATAAAAGCACAAAAAATCAATAAAATAAAGACAATAAAGAAGCCCTGACTGGTCTGCTTAGTGGTTAGAGCACCGCCTGTTGATCAAAGGGTCAAGGGCACGTACCTGGGTTGCAGGTGTGATCCCGGGCCCTGGTCCGGTGCATGCGGGAGGCAACCAGTCAGGGTGTCTCTCTCACATAGATGTTTCTCTCTCTCTCTCTCTCTCTCTCTCTCTCTCTCCTCCTCCTCCTCCTCCTCCTCCCTTCCCCCCTCCCTCCATCCTTCTACTCTCTCTAAATAATAAATGAAAAAATTAGCCTCGGGTGAGGATTAACAAAAAACAACCAACCGACAAACAACAAAAACACAGTAGAGAAGATCAATCAAACCAAAAGCTGATTCCCTGAGAACATGGTCAGGTTTTTAACCCCCGCGCCAGGTTGATGGGAAAGAAGAGACGCGACAAATCGCAGGCATCGGGGACGAGAAAGGACAGCGTGACAGGTCACCCTGACGTGACGAGGAGCGTCAGGGACACTGTCAGCCGCACCCCGATCCGCACTGCGCCCGGGTGACGGGGCAGAGCCCTTCAGAGGCGGAGCTGGCAGTGCTCACCGAGGAGGATCGGGTGGGCGGACGGCGGGGCTGGGAGCCCAAGCAGCGTTGGCGCCCGCATGAACCCTTGTCAGTGGTTGCGTTCTTTTCCCAACACGCAACTGTTAGCCTGCTTTTGCCCACCGGTGTATGAATGGATTATCCCTCTGCCTTTTGAAGACTTTGAAATTGTGTTTTAAAATCTTCCCACAAAGAACACGCCAGTGAGTCTACAAAACACTTAAAAAAAAGGGTGATAGCGATTTCACACAGTGCCACCCAGCAGCTGAGGAGACCAACAGTACCCCGACGCCTACGCCAGACAGACGTCCCAGGAACAGCACCGGCAGACCAGCACCCTCACGGGCACAGCTGGCGCGGCTCCGGGTTGGCGTCAACCCAGGAAGCAGAAGGTCAGGGTTCGATTCCTGGTCAGGGCACATGCCCAGGTTGCGGGCTCCATTCCCAGGAGGCGGCCGATCCATGATTCTCTCTCATCATGGATGTTTCTCTCTCTCTGCCTTCCTCTCTGAAATCAATAAAAATATATTTTTTGAAAAAAACATAAAGTGACCCCATGGCCAGCCTCTCCGTCCAGTCACCGGTCAGAGGAGCCCGTTCCTCACTTTGAGATGGGACCGGGTCAGAGTCAGGCTGGGGTTCAGGTTGGGTCTAGGCTGGTGAAGGGGGGGGGCTGCCCAGGGGGGTCACAGACCCCAGCCAGGAGGGTGGAGGTGGGATGGGGACCCTGGGAGGCTGAGGGTGGAGGGCTGTGATGGGCTGGGAGCCATGCCTGTTCTTGCACTTGAAGTTGTCCCTGGAAGGTCACCTGCAGCCTGTGGCCTTCAGCCTGGAGTCCTGCCAGGCCATAGACGGCGCTCTACCCACAGGGGCGGCTGGTCCTCCCTGTAGTGTGCAGGTGCCTCCTGGGGCCCACGTGGCTGCCCCTGCCCCTATAGCAACCACACTCTGTGGATGGGGCACGCCCTCTGTCTGTCTGTCCGTTCTGCAGCCCTGAGGGGGCTCCCCGTAAGAGAACCAGGCAGCGGGCCCAGAACCAGGCAATAAGCCCAGAACCCAGGCAGCAGGCCCAAAACCCAGACAGCAAGCCCAGAACCAGGCAGCAAGCCCAGAACCCAGGAAGTGGACCCAGAACCTGGGCTGTGGGGCTCAGAACCCGGGCAGTGGTCCCAGAACCCAGGCAGTGAGCCCAGAACCCAGGCAGCAAGCCCAGAACCCAGGCAGCAGGCCCAGAACCTGGGCTGTGGGGTTCAGAACCCAGGCAGCGAGCCCAGAACCCAGGCAGCAAGCCTAGAAACCAGGCAGTGGGCCTAGAACCCAGGCAGCAGGCCCAGAACCCAGGCAGCGGGCCCAGAACCCAGGCAGCAAGCCCAGAGCCAGGCCCCCAGAGGCTGTGGTCTGTCTTGGCACACAGCTCCCCTCCACCCGCCTCTCTCCATCCAGGTTGAGGTGGCCAATGGGGCTGCAGGGCTCACCTGCGGGGACTGACCCAAATAACGGGGTTACCTTGGCCCCGGCGAGGCCGTCAATGTCAGCACAGCTCCAGGCACAGCAGAGCTGGGGGTCCCAGGACGTTCCAGGTGAGGGTGTGTGTGAGGGGCGGCCCCTCCTCCCTGAACCCCTGTGGGAGGGCCTGCCTCCCCTCTGCCCTGTGCTCTGCCCTCGGCCTCCCAGGAGCGCCCCTTCTCTTCTGGGGGTTAGAGCCGGTGCCTGGGGAGGGCCCTGCCCCTCCGAGGATAGGGGTGACGGTGGCATTTCAAGTGCAGCCATGCTTGGCCCGGGCCTTGAGGTCCTGTGTGGCCTCCCCCACCCCTGGAACAGCACAGACAATCACACGGGTTTCAAGCATTTATTCCGATGGAGTTTTGAGTAGAAAAATTAATGGGAACCAAGCAGAATGGACGAGAAGTCAGAGGGGCCTGAATGCCCTCCCCGGCTAGGGCCCTGGGCTCTCCTGGTGGGAGGGCGGCGCTCATGCCGCAGGACCTGGCCCGGACCCTCCGAGGAAGCTGCCAGCCCAGGGCCGGACCCCGTCACGGCTGGGGGGCCGTGGGAGCGCCTGGGAACGGAAGGGAGGCTGGCCCGGGGCTCACAGGCGGGGGGCCAAGGTGAGGGCCAGGAGGCTCAGGGCCAGCCCCAGGCCCAGGGCGGTGCTGGCGAGCAGGGGGCGGCCGGGCGCGCCATTCTGGAGCCTGTCGTTGCACAGGTCGTTGTGGCAGCACCAGGTCACCGTGCCGCTGGTGACCTGGCCAGGCCGGGTGTTGGTGGGCGTGCACGTCTCCACGCAGTCCTTCTCCACCAGGTTCCCCGACAGAGGCTCCACTGGGAAGGGCACGTGTGGTCAGGCCCGGCCGCCTCTGAGCCCCACGCCCCACCCAGCATGCATCCACGGCACCCCGACATCCCCAGGACGGTCCCCCACCCGGGCATGGTCCCCCATCAGGTACGGTCCCCCACCCAGTCATGGTCCCCCACCCGGGCATGGTCCCCCACCCGGGACGGTCCCCCACCCAGGGCAGCAGGGACACTCACCCCTGGTCAGGGTCCGGCAGTAGCGCGCGCTGGCCTGGCAGCTCTGTGGCTTCTTACAGTTGGTGGAGCTGGTGCACACGTGGCAGTGGAGAGCCTGGGCTGGGGGGAGGGAGGGTTTGCAGGGTCTCAGCCAGGGCCGGGGAGACCCTTCAGGGACCTCCAAGCCCTGGGCTCACCGCTGGAAAGGCCCCTCTGGACAGAGCCATCTGCCACCGTGGCCCGAGGCCAGCCCCGTGGGGTCCCCAGGTCCGGCAGGGCCTGTCCTGCACCAGCCTCAGCAGGAGGGAGTGGCACCCCAGTCTGTAAGGCCCCGGCTCTGGGCTGGCAGGTCGGGCGGAACTGAGAAGTGGCCAGTAGGGGGTGCACTGGAGACCGGCTTCCTGGCCTCAGCGCCCGGACTCACTCATCCCGCCCCAGGGCTATCCCCAGGGGCAGGTGCTGGACCTAAGGCTGAGCCAGGGTCACGGGAGCCTGTGGGGAGAAGGGCTGTCCTGGGAGGACCGTGAAGGGCCAGATGGGGGAGGCATCTCCAGGCGGCTGGCCATGTCACTGCCCGTCAGGGGGCCGGTCCCAAGAGGCCATCTGCCTTCTCTGATTCCCGACGCTGTCAGTCTGAGCCGTGGAGATGGGGCTGGTTTTAAATTCTGAGTCCAGCCCGGCCGGCGCGGCTCAGGGGTTGAGCGCCGACCTATGAACCAGGAGGTCACGGTTCCATTCCCGGTCAGGGCACAGGCCCGGGTTGCGGGCTCCATCCCCCGTGGGGGGCGTGCAGGAGGCAGCCCATCGGTGATTCTCTCTCATCATGGATGTTTCTATCTCTCTCCCTGTCCCTCCCTCTCTGACATCAATAAAAATATTTTTAAAATTAATAACAAATAAATTCTGAGTCCAGCACCCCCACCATCTCGGGATTCTGTGAGCCTCAGGCTCCACAGCTCCAGGCTCCCGCCCCAGCCCCGCCGCCTGCCCGCACCTGGGCCCACGGCCGCAGCCAGGACGATGAGGAGCAGCAGGACTGTCTTCATGGCGCGTCTTGGGGAGCAGTGGGGCCCCTCCTCTCCGGAGGCCTTATAACCGGGACAGAGGCTGTGGGAGGAGCAGGGTGGGCAGCCAGCCAGGCCGCGGGACTTACCCCTCCCGCAGCCACACCACGGCCGCGCGCCTGCCCCTCCCCCAGCCGGGGTCTGCGCCCGCCTCACTGGCCCTGCAGCGCCCTGTCCAGCCCTCCGTCCAGCCCTGGAGCACCTTGTCCTCACCGTCCACCGCCCCCCTGGTTCTCCGCCCTCAGGGTCACGGCCGGGGCCTGTGCAGGTGCCTGCGGTGCCCAGAGCTGTGCCCATGCCCAGAGGCAGGAGGGGCGCTGGCCCTGCCTTCTGGGGTCTGGGCTCAGGGCCACTGGGCAGCACAGGCAGAGCCTGGGAAGGACCCGAGGGAACCCTAGGGTCCTGCTGAGATGGCAGACGGGGTGGGGGGCAGGGCTGGCATCGGGGCGTGGCTGCGGGATGTGCCCAGAGGGGAGCCCGGCCAGGTGACTAGGGGCCTGCAGGTGCCCTGCGGCCCTCGGCGCCAGGCAGAGCTGCGGGGGGTGTGCGTGGGCCCCGCTGATGCGAGGGGGGCGGCCCGGCAGCTCAGCCCCCCCCCACCTTGCCCCAACGCAGCCCATCAGCCTGATGGACGCGCCAGCAGGGGGTCGGAGAGGGCAGCCTGAGGCTCCTGGGGGCCCGTGGGCGCAGGCTGCTCAGAGCCGGGCTCCAGACCCCCGCCCTTCCTCCCGGCGGCAGAGCCAGCCCCTGTGCCACGCGGTAAAGTCAGGGCCGCAGCACGGTGCCGAGGCGAGGGGGCGGCCGACCGGAGCCCTCTGTGCGGTCACCGGGTGGACCTGCCCGAGGTGCAGGGCTGGTGCAGTGCCGCCGGGCCTGGCTCCCGAGGGCTTGGTCCGGGCAGCTGGGGTCTCTCTGGACAGGCTGGTCACGGGGTTGTCCCCATGTCCTCCCCCAGAGAGTCACCCTGAGTTCTGAGGCCTCCCCGCACTCATCAGGCACCGCCATGCGGGCGGGCGGGCGGGGGGCGGGGGAGCATGCCCGGGGCCTGGGAAGCAGGGCGGGCACAGGGCTCGGTGACGGGGTGCTGACTGGCGGGGAGGGGGGTGTGACTCATGGAAGCTGCTGGAATAACTGGTTGGGGGACCTGGCGGAACCCCAGGTCCAGGACATCGGGAGGAGAGAGGTCTGGGCCTGAGGCACCTGAGCAGAGGCAGCAGCTGGGTCTGGCTCGTGAGAGGAGCCTTTGTCCCTGACAGAGCTGCCCACGGGCATGGGGCCGGGGCTGCCGTCCTGGGGCCTTCGTCACAGTCGGGTCAACAACAGCCCCAGACACAGTTGACTTGTGGGAGGAAGTGGGTGATTCCGATGGCACGAGCTCTCAGACATCTGGAGTCATTGAGACCGTGCAGTCAGGGAGGGCTTCCTGCAGGCGGTGACCTGGCTCTGCTCTCGAAGGCAGGGGACAGAGGAGCTGTCATGACCCCTTACACTGGCCCCTTCCAGCACGCTTTACTGGTCAGGAATGAGGACCACAGAGGCCCGGCTGGTGCCAGGCCCCCAGGACTGGGGCAGCATCAGGCACACGCCTTCCCCTCACCCTTGCCCCACCCCTCGCCTGCCAGAGAAAGTCACCGCTTTCCAGAACCCGCGCCCTCGCACCCAGCCCTGGAGGCAGCCCTGTTCCCAGGCCGGGCGGTGCCCGCAGAATGTTGGCATCGGGCAGAGGAGCGGCACAGGCCTGGGCGGCTCCCCTTCCTGTGTCCCCCGCCCCCTTCTCGGCAGGGCCCGGCCACACCCGAGAGTCACTGCAGTGTCCCCCTGGGTCCTGCTCCGGCCCTCCCAGTCCCACACAGGCCCCGGGTACACACAGAGGCGGGCCTGGCCTGGAGCACCCAGCCAGGGAGTGGGAGCCAGAGGCACCTTTTGCACACAGGGCCTCAGGCCTAGACAAGGCCCCTGTCACCTGCTCCTAGGGCCTAGCTCTCCCCTGGGACCTTAGCCCTTGTCCAGAGCCAACCTCCAGGATGCTGGGGCTGCTGGCATCCTGGGGCTGCTGGTGTCCTGGGCCGGGTCAGGGGCTGGGACTCAGGGCCGCCCTGCCCCCACCGAGCGGTCACACGCAGCCCTTCCCTGCCTCGGGGCGCAGCCTGTTCCCTGGGAATGCCCAGCGGAGCCCTGGGTTCCTCAGGCCAAGAGAAACAAGCAGTTCCCAGGCCGGGCAGGTGATGCCCTGAGACCAGCCGCCGGGGCCCCTGCCACACCAGCCCCAGGACCAGCCTGGGGCCCTCCACAGAGCCCGCATGGCCTGGTGCTCAGCTTTGCTGGCTGTGGCCCTGAGAGGCGCTGGGGCTCGGGCTGGGGCATGAGGAGGAAACCCCCAGGTGTGAGCTGTGCCCTCTGAAGTGGGGGACCTGCAGGAGGGCTGGGCACAGAGCCTCAGGCCTTGGCAGTGTGGGCCATGGAACCTGCAGCCCCAGAATCGCAGAGCCCACGGCCCCAGAACTAGGGTTCCCGAGGGGCTGACTCCCCCTGAGTCAGCACAGGCTCCCTGCTGTCCCAGGAAGAACGGAGCCTTTGTCTCATGCTCTGCCCCTGCCTCTCCCTCGGCTGCTCACGGCACCTCCTGTGTCGCCTGGAGCTGATGGCCGTGAGCCCTGGAGCTGCATGTTGCTGTGGCTGTAGGTTCCTGGGCAGTGAACATGGGCCTTATCCCTTTCCTCCCTCCCTCCTCCCCCTCATTTGCTCCAACTACCCATCCACCCATCCACCCATCCACCCATCCACCCATCCACCCACCCACCCATCCACCCATCCACCCATCCATCCATCCACCCATCCACCCATCCACCCATCCACCCACCCACCCATCCATCCACCCACCCATCCATCCATCCACTCATCCATCCACCCATCCACCCACCCACCCATCCACCCATCCATCCATCCACCCATCCATCCATCATCCATCCATCCACCCATCCACCCATCTACCTACCCACTCATCCACCCATCTACCCACCCACTCATCCACCCATCCATCCACCCATCCATCCATCCACCCACCCATCCACCCATCCATCCACCCATCCACCCATCCACCCATCCATCCACCCATCCACCCATCTACCCACCCACCCATCCACCCACCCACCCATCCACCCATCCACCATCTACCCACCCACCCACCATCCACCCATCCATCCATCCACCCATCCATCCATCCATCCACCCATCCACCCATCCACCCATCCATCCACCCACCCATCCATCATCCATCCCTTAATCCATCCATTTATACATACATACATACATACATACATACATACATACATACATTTATCCATCTGTCTATCCAGTCACCTATCCACCCACCTCCTCATCCACTCACACCTCATAAGAGTCCTCCAGGAGTTCATTACAATGGTGTTTCTGCCTTCTCCTCCCTCTTCCCTTTCTTACTGACATGCCTGCCCCTGGTGAGAGAGCCTAGTGTCTCAATAACCATGGAGTGAACCCAGTGGGGCTCTGAGAGCCTGGGGTCCACAGGGGGGTGGGGGGTGGGAAGCTCTGGGATTGGCCAACCCGACAGGCAGACCCGCTCTTCTCACTGAAGATGATATGATAAGGGGGGGACCTCAGAGGACACCACAGATCCCAAGCCTCAAGCGGGAAATAAGTCTCTTCCGTAGATATGTGCTCTGCCGTCGTCTGTCCATCTCTGGCACCAGTGCCTCTTGCACTGGGAGTGTAAGGCCCTTTCCCTGACAAGCAGCCTCCTGATCACTTTGTCCCCTGTCCCCTGGGAACAGGAAGTGCCCCTCTCCTTGTTGGGTGCTATCACTCTTTTTCCTAAATATTTAAATACTAGAGGCCCGGTGCACAAAATTCATGCACGGAGGGGGGCGGTTCCCTCAGCCCAGCCTGCACCCACTCCAATCCGGGACCCCCGGGGGTTGTCTGACCCTGTGAGTTTAGGCCCTGTGGGATTGAACCTAAACCAGCGGTCGGACACCCCTCTCACATCTGGGACCGCTGGCTCCTAACCACTCACCTGCCTGCCTGCCTGATCGCCCCTAACCTCTCTGCCTGCCTGATCCCCCCAACTGCCCTCCTCTGCCGGCCAATTTGGTTCTGATTGGTCAGTTTTTCTATGCCAATCAGCGTCAAAAGCTCCGCTTCCTAGGCAGCCATTGGCTCCTTACATTCACCCAGATTTGGTTCTGATTGGTCAGTTCCTATGCCAGTCAGCATCTCTGGGCCTATCAATGGGGCCTGATCAGAAAGGCGGGGCTGATCAGCAGCCAGAGTGGAGGCCTGGAGAGAAATGGAGGCGACTGTTGGCCAGGCCGGGAGAGAAAGAGCAGCAAGTTCTGATCAACGGCTGCCCCAGAGGCTACGGATGAGACCCTGCCTCTCCCTGCAGGCCTCTCTCCGGGCCTGACCCGCAGCCCCCTAGGCGGTCAGTGCTGGGTCAGGTGCCCGCAGCAGCCCCAGTCAGTGCTGGGTCGCCACAGCAACCCAGGACTGACTTCTGGTCTGGTGGAGCCTTCAGTCTTAATCGGTCATTACGACCCTGGCTCTTTATTATATAGATCACTCTTGTTTTTATTGATGTCAGAGAGGAAGGGAGAGGAAGAGAGAAAAACATCAATGATGAGAGAGAATCATGGATCGGCTGCCTCCTGCACGCCCCCCACTGGGGATCGAGCCTGCCACCTGGGCCTGTGCCCTGACTGGGAATCAAACCGTGACCTCCTGGTTCATAGGTCGACGCTCAACCGCTGAGCCGCGCCCAAACACTGCTGGACAATCTGGAACTTTAACAAGATGTTTAGAAACAGCTGATGAAATTCCGGGATTGGGATACTGTCTTCCCAGGCATGTGAGCCCAGACCTCAGACGGGCACCGCCTCCCCCGCACCCTGCCTTGTACAGACCAGGTTCCTGCTGCCGTGCAGGTGCAGGGGAGGGAGCCGGCGGGGCTGTCTCAGCATCAGCCGGGGGCCAGAGGCCCAGATGAGGGTCCTCACGTGGCGGAGACCGGAGCCCAGGCAGCCGCCCAGCAGCCGCGCTCCGCTCGGTGGCCCCGGGGGCCCGGCTTTGGCACCTGTTCCTGGTCCGAGGGGGTTGCGTGTTTTTGCAGCTGCTCTGGGTGTGGGACAGGCCCCGGGGGAGGGAGGTGGGTCCCAGCGGGCTGCCAGGGAGCTCTCCCCACAATCCCAGAGCTTAGGGGAGTGCATGTTTGTGCCATCAGCCTGGGAAAGTTACGCAAGTGGGAGCCTGGGTGGCTCCCGGGAGCAGGGCCTGCTGGGTGGAGGGACGGGCACCTGGAGGCCCAGGGGCGCCTGGCGCTGTGCCCGGGACGGAAGAGCAGGCCCGACAGTGGGCCCCAGGTCACACGGAGCTGGGTGGGTGTGAAGGCGGGGGGCGGGGTGCTGTCACCCCCGGGCCCCATACATGCTGCTGCTCAGCCCAAGCTCTCTGCACCCCATCTGCCCAGGCCTCCCTCAGGCATTTCAGGAGTAACAAGTCCCAACCTGAGCCCATGTGTGGCCCACGCCACCCAAATCTCCCTACCCAGCAGCCAGCGGGGGGTGGGGGGGCACTTTGGGGCGAAGGCAACTCCCTGTCCTGCTGCCTGGGAGCCCAGTTTGGCAGGTGTACCCGCTGTCCCCTCTGGGCTCCTGCTTTGGGGGTCTCCTCGCGGGCCCCCAGCCCTGCTGACCTCTGGGCATTGGCACCTCCTGCCCGGCTGCCTTCCCGAGTCCATGGCACCCACCACCTCCCCTTCTGAGAGGCCGGGGACCCTCCACCCCCGCCACAGCCCCCACTTTTTGGTCGGTTTGCCGGCTGTGGCCCCATCTGTCCTGTCACTGTGGTGTCCCAGTGCCCGTGTGATCCTGGTGCTCAGGGCGCCCCAAGTGAGCAGCCCATGGGGAAGCCGTGGGGGGACAGTGGCGAGGACCCGGCTTTATCGCAGACCCCTCTGCCCACCCAGGAGCGAACCAGACAGCTCCCGGCCTCGGTGACCTGGGTGCAGCAGGGAAACCGCTATCGTCATGGAAACCGTCCCCGTGCCCGCCTTCTGAGCACAGAAGCTCTAGGGAGGAGTCAGGGGCTGTCACGTGGCGGCCCAGGGGGTTTTCCGTTGAGACTCATAGGAATGAGGCCTGACCCACCCCCACCCGCCCCCAGCCAAGCAGGCAGGAGGGAAATTTCCACCACGCGGCCCGGTGGGGAGCCCAACCTGAGCCCCAACTTCTCTCCTGGGCGGGTGGCCCCACGCAGACCCCGTGCCAGCCTCCTCCTGGGTCTCCGGAGCCCACAAGTCTGGCCGCAGAGGAAGATGGGGCTGGAGGCTGGGGTCCCCCTCCCCCCGCCGAGGGAATCCGGGTGCCTTGTTTCAAGGCAGGGTGCCCTCAGGCCCCCTGGGCCTCAGAAAGCCCCAGCCGGTGTGGCTCAGTGGATAGAGCGTCAGCCTACGGGCCAAAGGGTCCAGGGTTCGATTCCCGGTCAGGGCACAGGCCCGGGTTTCGGGCTCGATCCCCAGGGTGGGGCGTGCAGGAGGCAGCCGATCCATGATTCTCTCTCCTCATTGATGTTTCTCTCTCCTCCTCTCCCTTCCTCTCTGAAATCAATAAACACATATTTTTTTATAAAAGAAGAAAAGCAACACACCCATAGACAACACCTCAGAGAAGGACAGCAGGGCTGCACCTTTATTCTCCTCTCGGGCCCTGGGGGCGGCGGGCAGCGGTGACGCCCACCCCCTCGGAGACCGGGCCCAGACCCACCGCAGGCAGCCGGGGCGCAGGGGGCGTCCAGCCCGGCTCCAAGGAGGTCCCAGTGGCTGTGTGAGGGGCTGTGAGGGAGGGAGGCCTGCGCAGATGGGCCGGCGAATGGAGGGTGAATGGCCCCGGGAGAGACCCACAGGGAACCGCGGATCCGCCTCCCCCTGCACGCGGCTCTGGCGCAGGGGGGTGGAGGGCTGGTGGTCATGGCGCAGGGGCTCCTTGGGGGCAGGCTGAGGGGGTGGCCAACTGGACACAGGCCACGTGCAGCCCGAGCCAGGCCGAGGGGGCAGGAGGGCCCGGCCGGCCCGCCGGCTGGCTCACCAGGCGGCCCAGAGCAGCGCCCACAGCAGGCTGCCCGAGGCGCTGGCCCACAGGGCGCCCCGGCCGCCCGCCAGGCCCCCAGCCCCGTTGCGGTTGCACTGGCTGCCCTGGCAGCAGAAGACAGAGAGGGCGCGGCCGTCCGAGGACACGGTGCTGTTGGGACAGGTCGGGGCGCAAGACTTCATCACCAGGATGCCGCCGGGGTTGGCTGTGGAGACAGGGGGAGGCCGTGGGTGGCACCCGCCCAAGCCCTGGGGCCTGACTGGTGTGAGGGTCCGAGGGAGCCTGCCCCATGTGTGTGAGTGGAGGGGGTCCTTCCTGGTGCCTCTGGGCCCCGGAGGCCTGTCTCCCCTCAGACCAGGCTCCTCTCTGGCATCTGGGGCCAGGGAGTGGTCTGGGGACTCACACGCCCCGTCTCTGCCCCTTTCCCTCTGACCGAGTCTGGAGCCTGGGATTCCGGCCCAGAGGATGGTCAGGCCCTGTGCTCACCCCGCCCCTTTCTGGGGCTGGGAGCCTTAGGAAACGGGGCGCAGGGCTATGGGAGAGCGCAGCCTGCAGCAGCTCTGGGGCCCACAGGGGAACAGAGGCGGGGGGGGGGGGGGGGAGGGGGGCAGCGCTGCCCTGGGAAGCAGAGCCCTGGGGAGGGAGCGGGCCTCAGCCACTGCCATCATCCGCCCAGCCCTGCGGAGGGCGGCGCACCGCAGCTGGGAGGGGCCTGGGAGGACCGGCAGGCGCTGCTCCCCTGCCCTGGCCCGGCCCAGCTGGGCTCCTTAGGGAGGGGCCTGGCCTCCCTGTGCCTCGATGTCCCCTCCCGACGTGCGGGTCACAGCAGAGCCAGCTCCGCGGGGCTTGGGTTAACGAGGCCGTGTGGCTGCCTGTGCGTTTCAGCCGCGGGCAGTGCCCGCGCACAGAGCCCATGGCCCACCTGAGGGGCCGGGCCAGGCAGCCGCCCCTCGCCCTCAGGAAGGAACGTCTCCCCAGAGGCCCTCCAGCCCGGCTCCGCTGCCCGCCCACACCTGTCCCCTCAGGCCTACTGACCATGGACTCACTCTCATTTAAACCGTAAAGCCCAGCCCAGCCTGGCCCGTGCGGCTCAGGGGTTGAACGTTGACCTATGAACCAGGAGGTCACGGTTCGATCCCTGGTCAGGGCACAGGCCCGGGTTGTGGGCTCCATCCCAGTAGGGGGGCGAGCAGGAGGCAGCCGATCCATGATTCTCTCTCATCATAGATGTTTCTCTCTCTCCCTTCCTCTCTGAAATCAATGAAAAATATTTAAAAAATAAAAAACATACAAATATTAAACTCTAAAGCCCACTGTGGGGCTGGGCTGCTGGTAGAGCTGTGACCCTCACATCCACACGGGAGTGGGGACGGGTGGGCCCCTGCCCGCTGCAGCCCGGGGTGGGCCAGCTCGGGGTTCCTGCTGGAGGGTGCGCTGCCCTTGGGTCTGGCCCGGCGGGCGGGCGCGGGGTGGGCGTGGTACTCACTGGCCCGCGTGATCACACAGTACTTGTCCGTCTGGGCACACTCCACCAGGGACTCACAGTTGGCGTGGCCGCAGCACACGTGGCAGTGCAGGGCCCGGGCTGAGAGGAGGGAAGCACAGGCCCGTGAGTGGCTGGGGCCGGGCCTGGCCTGGGCTGCCTGTGCCCGCTGGCCTCTCTCAGCCTCCCCCCTCCCTCCCTGCAGAGGTGCTCCTGGTCCCGGGATGGGCCGAGGGCTGGGGCCTTGGTGGTGGTGGCCCTGCTTGTGTGAGTCCCTATCTGTCAGCAGGAGTGAGGGTGCAGGGGTGGGGGGCGCGGCGTCTGCAAGCAGCCCGCGACAGGATGGGACCGGAGGCCCTGGGCAGCACGTGCGATGCAAGGAGGGTCGGCTCCCGAGGCCATCGAGTCCCCTCTCCCTGTGCCTGCCCCTCCCTGAGCCTCGGTGTCCTCACCCATAAGAGACGCCCGGTCTCGCGGGAGGACCTGCAGCGCCCTTCACGGGCTGAGGCCGGGGCCTGCTGCTGGCCCGGAGGTCGGCTGTGCACACGGGCCCTCTAGTGAATCGGAAGGAACGGCCTTGCCCTTCCCCTGCTGGGCCTGCGGTGACCCAGCCCCTGGCCCATCACTGGGAGCCTGTGGCACAGGCCCTTGTCCTGCCTCCTCCCCCGCCTGCTGGTCCCAGGGACAGGGAGATGAGCACAGGCTCCGGGGCTGGGGACCCCACCGGCCGCCCAGGGGACAGCTGGCTGAGAGGGACGGGGCCGTGTGGAAAGGCTTCCGGGGTGGGCGGCCCTGGAGCCGGCCCTGGACGGACTCAGGGGGCATCTACGTGCTGTCTGGGGAAAGGGCCCTCGGGGAGCAGGTGCCTGGCGGGGACCAGGCTGGAGGACCCAGAGCTTTGATGGGGCAGGGGCGCAGGCGGGAAAGCCAGGAGCCCTCCGGGTGTGGGCCTGTGCTGCAGGGAGGAGCGCCTCTGAGCCAGGGCTCTGGGGAGGCAGCCAGGTGCCCTGGGGGTTCTCGCAAGGGGTGCCCTGTGCCGTGGCCTGCAGGACGGGACGGGCCCGCTCTGACCCGGGGGCTGGCACCTATGACATGGGTAACAGCACCTTCCCCAGCTGGACCCACTGATGTGGGAGCCCCTTTCCTGGTGTGGAGTGTGGGCGTGCAGGTGGCAGAACCCCGGGCCAGCAGGAGGGTGAGCTCAGCCCCCCCTCACCTCCAACTCAGAGGCTCTGCTTCCCAGGCCAGGGTTCTGGAACCTCCAAGAAGAAAAATAGGCCTCACCCTAGCTGGTGTGGCTCAGTGGATAGAGCGTTGGCCTGCGGACCGAAGGGTCCTGGGTTCGATTCAAGGGAATATGCCCGGGTTGCCGGCTCGATCCCCATTGGGGGGCATGCAGGAGGCAGCTGATCAATGATTCTTTCTTATCATTGATGTTTCTCTCCCTCTCCTTTCCTCTCTGAAATCAATAAAAAAATGAAAATGTGAAAGATAGATGCATTAGAAGAAACAGGCGTCTCTGTGCAGGGCCCTGTCCGCAGCGGTGTCCTAGGTGCTGCGGGCAGGGAGCAGCCTTGCTCCTCCGAACAGGAACCCGGCCGCGCCTCGGTGTCCCCGGGAGGCCCGTGGCCCATGTCGGGCTGTGCCGAGGTCAGTGGCTCATCTCTCCAGGTCCCCGAGCCGCGGCCCTTCACGCAGGTGCTGTCCCAGCCTGTGCCCTTGGGCACCAGCCCTCCATCTGCCTTTCCAGCTCCCCAAGCTGCCACCCACAGCACCCCCCGCCCCCAGCCCCGGGGCAGGCAGACAGGGGGCTCATTCAGGCCCCACGCCCAGGGAGGCTGCGGGGGTAATTATCCAGCTGATAATCACGGGCTGACCCACTCCCTCCCCAGGCCGCGTTTCCGGTGGCCTTGCTGCCGCCGCAGATGCTCACGGCCACACAGCCGGGCCATCAGGCGGGGCACAGCGGGGCTGAGAGGGGAGCCACCCCTGCATTTTCCTGGTTTCAGCCCCGAGAGTCCCGCCTCCGAGGAATTCCTTTTGCCCTCGGAAAACAGGACCCTGAGACACCCCTGAACCTCAGGCCCCAGCGCCGCCCGGCGTTCCGCAGCCTCGACCTGTCACTGGGTGCCTCACCCCGACAAGGACTAGGCTGACCAGAAACAGGGCCCAAAGGGACACAGAGGTCTGCACGTCGGGCTGGCCAGGGCAGCGCGAGGCCTCAGCCTCGGTCCCGGCAGCCCCCCAGTCACAGGCCCTCGGTGCAGCCAGGCCTGCCAGGCCCTGGCCCCGGCCGTCCTGTCGCCCTTACCCACGTCGTCCCCGGCGCCAGGCGGGCGGCCCTTACCCGAGTCCGCGCACAGCGCAGCCAGAAGCAGAAGCACCAGGACTGGCCTCATCGTGGGGTGTCCGCCGCAGGGACTGGGCGCAGGCGGGCGGCAGCTTTATACAGCGGCCGGCGGGATGGACCTAGTAATTTAGTTGGAGATGAGCTTGGGGAGCGGGGCCACCTGACTCGGGCGCCTGGCTTGCCCCACCCCCAGCGCCTGGGGTGCTCTCGAAGGTCACGGTGCCCCTCGCTGAGCCTCAGGTTCCTCGCTCCCGCCATGGCCAGCAGCCCCCGGCTGGGTCGGGAGCAAGAGGCAGGCGCAGCCCGGCTGGCGGGGCTCAGTGGTTGGGCGTCGACCTTAGAACCAGGAGGTCAAGGCACAAGCCTGGGGTGTGGGCTCGCTCCCCAGTGAGGGGCGTGCAGGAGGCAGCCGATCCATGATTCTCTCTCATCATGGATGTTTCTCTCTCTCCCTCACCTTTCCTCTCTGACATCAATAAAAAAATTTTTTTTTTTTTAAAAAAGCAGGCACAGGGAGGGTGGTCTATGGGGTACAGCCCACTCTGGGGGCCTGGGGGATACGGCCCTGCCCTGGGTCTGGTCTGCAGGACATGGGGAAACTTTAAAGGGGAAACTGAGGCACGCGGAGCTGAAAGCTGGCTTTGGACCCGTGTCTGGATCTTCACTGTGGCTGCCTGGGGCCCTGGTCAGTGCTGGCCTGAGACCCCGCATTCCAGCAACCTCCTCGGGGTGCCGCTGCCGCTGCTCTGAGGGGCCCAGCACCCCAGCGGCACTCAGTCACTGCTCTCCGCCTCCAGGCCAGGCTCTGAGGACCATGTGACATCCACTCCATCATCCAGTCCATTCACCTCCTCCAACCCCACCCTCCCTCTCCACCTGCCCCCCAAGCCTGGGGCCCTGCCTGGAGCAGTCCTGGACTCAGGCCTGGTGTCTCCCCAGACTCCACCTCAGCCCTCTGCCCAGATCTGGGAACAGTCCTGGCTCTGCTTCAGGGGGCACATGGCTCCCCGCCGGCGTGGCTCAGAGGTTGAGCATCAGCCTATGCACGAGAAGGTCATGGTTCGATTTGCGGTCGGGGCACAGGCCCGGGTTGTGAGCTCAACCCCCAGTGTGGCGCGTGCAGGAGACAGCGATCCATGATTCTCTCTCTCCTCCTTTCCTCTCTGAAATCAATAAACGTTCCCTTTTTAAAGGGGTGGGGGCACATGGCTGGGAAGGGTGTGACAGATCCAGGCCGCAGCCATGAGACCGTGTGGAGTGCTGGGGAGGGGCTGGGTGGAGCCCAGGGCCAGGAACATCCCGCAACCTTCCCGCTGGGCACTCCCTGCCCGAGTTCCCAGGAGGGGGAGCCCCACCCACACAGGCGCCCGACTGCAGCCAGCCCCTCACCGAAGCCACCAGCGGGCGACCGGCCCAGGGACCAGCCCAGGCCTCTGGGAGTGACGGTGCTGCAGAGAGGCCGCGGGAGCGGGGACAGCCGGGCTCGGGGGGGGGGGGGGGGGGCCCTGCCCCAGGCCAGGCCTTGGTGATCCCTCTGCAGTGCCCAGCTCAGGCCCTCAGTGCTGGGGCGCAGGGATGACAGGCTGTGTGTGGGGGTGTGGGAGACCCACATTCACAGAGGCCGGTCAGGTGCTGCTCCCGGGGCCTGTGCGCAGGCCGTGTCTCTACATGTTGAAGTTGGGGTGAGGAGGGGGAGACTCTTGAGGGCAGAGGGGGAGCCCATGGACAGGAGTAGGACCAGCCCAGCCAGGTGATGGGCTCCCCACACTCTCCCGCTGTGCTGTCTCAGGGTGCGGCCTCTGAGTGCGCCCCGCACGGGAGCTGCCTGCCCACTTCCCTCCTGGAGCCTCTAAGAGGAGACGCTGGGTGGGGGAGGAGAGCGGGGGTAATTTTCTCGGGGTCCCCGGGGGTGGCTGTCTGGGCAGCAAGGAGCCGGGATGCAGGACGCGCATGTTCCTGAGCGTGGGCGGCTGATACTCCCCAGGACCTAGGAGGCGGCAAACTGGATCAACGGGGTGTCCCAGCAGCCCGTGGCCCGCAGGGTGAACCTGGGACAGCCCAGCCTGCCCCACACACCCAGTTTAATTTGGGGTTTGCTAGGGGATAGCAGAGAAGTGTAATCCGGAACAAGCATGCTATCCCCAAAACTGAGTTCTGCAAACACAGGTGGAACTTTACAGAGAAAAAGGAGGAAGTGGGAGGTGCTTTGACCTGAGCCCCAAGGCCTGTGGGCGGGAACTGGAGAGTCTGGTGTCCTGGTGAGGGTTTGGCCCCGCGGGGCCGGCCCTCCTCCTGCTGGAGCCCCGACAGCTCCTCTGCTTGTCAGGGTCTGTGCGGGGCTCCCCACTGCGGACCCTGGGTCCACCTTTTATTTTTTTTATTCTTTGGGAGAGGATTTTTTTATATTTTTATTTTCGGGCTTCCATTGGCCGGGTCCACAGCTGGTGAGTGGGGGTGGGGGAGAGGGATACTGATCCTTGGTTGGCAAAAGCCAGCCCCCCATTTCCCCGGCACGGTGGATCGGTGGCAGAGTTTTCCAACTCGCTGCGCCACGGAGGGAGGAAGGTTCCCGCACTCTGGCCTGGCGCTGGCGAGGGCGCAGGCTGTGCGCCTCCTGCCCCCCGCTGGGCGAAAGCTGCCCCAGCACCGATTTCCCGGCAGCTACCCGGGGCGCGGCAGCCTCTCTAGCAATCGTAGAGGCGTCGGGGGAAATGGGAGGACTGGGCTGATCTGTAATGATTTTGTCCCTTGGCTCTTGGTGAGAAGATCTTTATCGCCGAGACTTCTGTGCGCCCTTTTTTTCTTTTACTCTCGTGCAAAAAGTGGGGGAGGCGGGCTTTTGATTAAACGTGTAATTGAGCCAAGGTAATTAGCCATTTGTCCACTTTTTATAAATATATTTTAATTGATTTCAGAGAGGAAGGGAGAGGGAGAGGGCGAGAGAAACATCAATGATGAGAATCATGGACCGGCTGCCTCCTGCACGCCCCACACTGGGGATGGAGCCAGCAACTGGGCCTGTGCCCTGACCGGGAATCGAACCAGTGACGCTCAACCGCTGAGCCACGCGGGCCGGGTCGGATCCTTTTTGAACGCGATTTCCTTGGTTCGTGTTCACACCTGATTTTATTTTATTTTTATATTTTTTCTTCATTTTTTTTAAATTAAATCTTCATTGCTCAGACTATTACTCTTTTTTCCCCCCATAGCTCCCCTCCACCGGGTTCCCCTCCCACCCTCTGCCCGCACCCCCCCACCACTGTCCTCATCCATAGGTGCATGATTTTTGTCCAGTCTCTTCCCACACCCCCACACCCCTTTCCCTCCCAAGAATAGTCAGTCCACTCCCTTTCTATGCCCGATTCTATGATAATCACCAGTTCATTCTGTTCATCAGATTATTCACTTTATTTTCAGATTCACTTGTTGATGGATGTGTGTTTGTTGTTCATAATTTGTATCTTTACCTTTTTCTTCTCCTTCCTCTTCTTAAAGGATACCTTTCAGCATCACACCTGATTTTAGAATCTCTCCCAGAGCTTGGGTGTCTACCGTTTGCAACAGCAACAGTAAGACTCACCTCCACCTTCCCTCCCAGCCCAGTCGCCTGGGTTCCGTTCTGCTCAGCACACCCTTTAAGCGCAGCCCGCGGCAGTGCCTGGCCCCGCCGCTAGGGGCGCAGGAGGGGCGAGCGCGCCCCGTGCCTATTTCCAGCCCCTGCACCGCGCCTCCTCCCCCAGACCCATCCTTCAATTAGCACTGCGACCCCTTCCGTCCTCCCCATCGGAGACCCCGGCCAGGACCTCTGCGGGGTCCTCTGCGGGGTCCTCTGCGGGTCAGAGTCCAAGCTGTCACCTGCTCACCTGCCCTGCGCACTGACGCAGAGTTGGCACCGCACACCCCGGGCCAATCCGCGCTCCGGTCCTAGGGCTGGGAGCCCAGCATGGCTTTGGAGAAGAGGGGTCCCACACCCCAAATCCTAATTGCAGGAAAGGCCAGGGTTGCCCAGAATGCTGAGGCTGTGCTGCACACCTGGCCCCAGGTTTGGAGGTAGGACAGAGCACGGGGGAGAATGGGGTGTCTCCACTCTGGTGACACGGGGGTGAAGTCCAAGTTCGTGCAGTAGAGTCCCTTCTCTCCTGACTCCTGGGATCTGGGAGGACGAGCTAAGGATGAGCAGCTGCAGCGTCTCCCTCATCAGGACAGGGTCCCAGGCTGACGCCCTACCCACGCCAGGGGTACCCCCCCCAGGCACTCCGCCTCCTGCTCTGACCCTCACCGCCCTGGAGAGGCTGCCGCCGGCCTCAGGGCCACGGGTGAGAGCCCCGCTCAGGTGGGGGCCTTTACACCGCCCCTGCGTGTCCCGCCTTCAGGGTGGCTCTGGGGTCTCCACCTCCATAGGAGGCCTCCCCGCGGGCCCTGCTGGAGCGGTGCTTCCTCTCCCACCTCTCTCCACCCTCCTCCCCTGCAGACACGGCTCCTGGGAGCCTGCCCAGAGCCGGGCACCCAGCTCCAGAGACCCAGCCCAGCCCAGTGCCCGGCTGGGGAGCAGAGGGCTGCATATTTGAGGCAGGGTTCTTTCTGGGGTGAAAGTATCCTGCCCTGAGTAGTGATGGCTGCACCTGGTGAACATGCTAAAATGCCGAGTCCCACCCTGTTAGATGCTGAGTTTGTGCGGTGACTGCGGTCCCAGAATTAAAGTCAGGCAGCGATTCAGAGACCTGGCGGGGAGGCAGGCAGCAGGAGGCCGCAGTGACGGCAGCAGCCAGACTCCCCGGGTTTCCAGGCCATCGCAGCGGCTTTGGGGTCCCTCGCCCTACTCAGCAGTCCCTGCGGGAACACGACCAGTTCCCGCAGAGCTGGGTGACCCACACAGGGACGCGGGGCAGTCCCCAGGGCAGTGGCCCTGGCGCCAGGCACAGGCTCTGCTCGGCTGCCCAGCCCAGACCCGCAGGACGGCCAGGGGCGGAGGGGCCTGAGCTCTGCGCGGCTGGGACCCTGTTCCAGGACACCCTCCCTGCAGCTGCTGGGCTTCGCTGGGAGAAAGTGTGGCCTGTGTGCGGGACGTTAGAGGGAAGCACGCTTCTCAACACCAGCTCCACGGAAGCCCTTTATTTCTCTCCGCGCCTGGGTGACTCGCTGTGAATGGTAACTGGCTCACAAGACAGCAAAGGGGAGTGAACTTGCTCTGAGGAATGGGGGTGGGGGCGGGGGACCCGGTCACCGAGGCGAGGTCTTCTCACGTCAGGGCGCTGCTCAGGAGGACGGAGGCGCAGCTCAGGAGGGCTCCCCAGAGCCCCCCGCCCCCCAGGCACACGCCCCCTTCCAGCTCCTCCTCGATGGTCTGGTCGGGAAGGATGTCCCGCTCCAGGTTGGTGGGCCCCCCGACGTTGCAGCTCATGAGGCCGCAGCACCTCACCCAGTAGAAGCTGTTGGTCCTCAGGGCCTTAGGGGCTGGGGGCGGCATCTCGGACTCATAGACGAACGTGCAGTTGTTCGTGCAGTTCTTGTACACGAGCACTTCCCGGGAGTTTAGGCCTGGAAAGGAAACCACTGCTTCACGTTTTCTGCTTGTAAACACCAGGCACGCTCAAGCTCACGCTCACGCTCACGCTCACACTCATGCTCACTCTCACGCTCACACTTCTATCGGGGACTGTGCCGTGCCCACAGCCTCACCACAGATGTCACTACGTTGCTAGAATTCTTTTTCTTTTAATTTTTAAATTGACTTTTACAGAGAGAGGGAAGGAGAGGGAGAGAGAAAAACATCGATGAAAGAGAAACATCTATCGGCTGCCTCCTGCACACCCCCTCATGGGGATCAAGCCCCCAACCCAGGTATGTGCCCTGACCAGGAATCGAACCCACAACCTTTGGGTGCCTGGGACGGTGCCCAACCACTGAACCACACCGGCCAGGCCCCTGGCTAGAATTCCTGACTGAGAAAGAATACCCAAGTCCTCCAGAGGATCGAGGACTCCACCAGCAACTGGTCCCCGCGGGTGTGCCCCCTGGGCGGCCAGCACCTCCGCTCGGCCCCCAGAGAGTGATGGGCTCGTCATGCAGCCACACCGATGAAATGCCCTGTTCCCTCTGCTCTGTCCTCACCGAGAATATGTTTACTGGTGACAGAGAGACAAAGAGAAGCGCCCTGGACGTCAGGCTCTGCTCTGGCCCCACGCCTGGCCTCCTGTGGGGCAGGAGTCCTCCCGGAGGCCAGCGGGAGGCCGCTCCTTGGCCTGGCAGCTGGTCGGCTTCAAGAGACCAGAGTCACTGGGGCACGAGGAACCGCCTGGCCACAGGGGGCACCAGGTGGAGGCCTTGAGCTTCCGCCTCACTCCCAGCCAGCCGCTGGGGACCCTGGGAGCCACGTCCACTGCCAGCACGTGGCTCTGCGTGGCGGCTCCCACTGCTGTCCCGGGGCCCACCAGTGCCTGACCACATGCAGCTGGGACCGGACAGAGCAGGCAGGGCCAGGGCTGCGCAGCCCAAGCCTCCTGGCTCTGCCCTGAACGCCCGCGGTGGCCGTGTGTGCGGGGAGGCAGGGCACTCACGGATGGAGACCGTCAGACAGCGCCTGATCTCGTAGTCGCAGGTCATAAGATTCGAACACTCGAAGGTGTTGATGGTCGCACACTCGTAGCACCTCAGGCTGTAGGTGACTGAGGAGAGAGGGGCGCTCCTGCACCAGCGCTGCCTGCCCGCCCCGCCCCTCTCCCAGCCTTGAGGTTGGGGTGCGCAGGGCTCAGCCCTGGGCGGGCTGCGAGGCTGGGCAGGACCAGCTCCCTGGGCGTAGCCAAGTCCAGCGGGAGTGCACCTGTTCCCAGAGGCAGGCCCAGGGAACCCCGCAGGGTAGCCGGAGACCTCTGCTCCGGGGGTGCGGCCCCCTCAGAGGCCAGCCTCCCCAGATCTCCCTGGACCCAGCACCCCTGCTGCCTGCCTGAGTGGAGCCCCACCGGCCTCCAGGGCGCGGCTCCAGACCAAGTTCCCCCCACTACACCCCTCCTGGCTCGGGGTCCAGAGGCTCCGGCTGGCGAAGGGTGGGAACCGCACCCCAACCTTCCCAGGCCCGGGGTCCATGGGTGGGCCTCTCCCTCAGACCTGGCGGGGCGGGCACTCACATTTGCTCATCCCCAGCTGCAGCCCGGACAGGAGCAGGGCGCAGAGCAGCAGCATTGTGGGCAGGACTGACCGACCTGTGGGCGGAGCAGGGGGAGGGGGGCGGGCAGGGGCGGGACTGGAGCTGGGCAGGCTGATGACCCCTATGCTGGGCTCCTGTCCCAAGGCTGCCCCCCAGGACCGCACCCCTGACCCAAGGCTGAGGTCTGGGCCTGCGGACCCCGCCCAGGATGGGCCCAGACCTTCTGGAACCTTTCACACCTCCCTTCTACCTGCAGGCTCCCAGCCTTTTGGAACCCTGCCCCCCAAAGTGCCTGACCTTATGGAACCCGCCCCCCAAAGCTCCTGCCCTTTTAGAACCCCCCCCCAAAGCGCCTGATCTTATGGGACCCGCCCCCCAAAGCTCCTGACCTTATGGAACCTTCTGGGCTGGCCCAACTGTCATGGGAGTGAAGCAGAACCTTCAAGAAGCTGCGCGAAGCATGATGGGAGCCAGTGGGGCCGCTGGAGACCCCGCCCCCAGGGGGCCTGCGCTCCCAGAAGTACCCGCGCTCGCACCACCACCCCCTGCTCCTGGCTGGGTCGCTGCCCTGCAGCTGCACTTCCGCCCCTGCACTTCCGGGAGCAGAGGACACCCCCCCTCGTCCCGGGCTCCCCTCCGCCCTCGTCCGCAGGGACCTCCCAGGAGGCTGTCCGGGCACCGGCACCGACCGCCGCTCCCTCCGGTGATGCCCCGTCTCCCACTGCCCAGGCCTGGAAAGTGACCCCCTCCTCGCCCACCCGCCTCCTGTCGGGACGCCTGCCCGGCTGCCCTGCTTCTCTGCGCCTCCGCGCAGCGCCCCGCTGGCCCGCCCCCCACCCCCACAGCCCACACCCCACACCCCCAGCACGGGCTGCTCCCCACGCTGAGCGGGTGAGCAGTAGGTGTGGGGCAGGGTGAGCACACGGGGGCCTAACAGAGGCCACCAATGCGCTCCCGCTCGGGGGCTGCCGGCCACCCACAGGGGCCGCCCTCCTATCCCCCGAGACTGAGGCGTCTGGGTGCAGGTTCAGATGGGACACAGACGCCTCCTCCGTGCGCCTCGGGGATGGCACAGGAGACCCCTCTGCCTGCCCTCCCTGCCTCCTTCTGGGGCCACGGAGACTTTTTCTGGAAGGTTCCCAGGCTGCCCACCCCACCCCCCTGAGTCCACCCGACCCAGGGAGCACTGATTCCCTGCAGAACTGGAGCCTGACTCTTTGGCCCTCTTGGCATGGGTGCACTTTAAACCACGTGTGAACAATGTGGGCCCCAATGCTCTCCACCTGGCCCCAGGGCCGGAGGTAGGACAGAGCACGGAGGAGAATGGGGTGTCTCCACTCTGGTGACATTGGGGGTGAAGTCCAAGCTCGTGCAGTAGAGTCCCTTCTCTCCTGACTCCTGGGATCTGGGAGGACGAGCTAAGGATGAGCAGCTGCAGCGTCTCCCTCATCAGGGCAGGGTCCCAGGCTGACGCCCTACCCACGCCAGGGGTCCCCCCCCCCCAGGCACTCCGCCTCCTGCTCTGACCCTGTGAACCCCAAAGTCCAGAGCCTCCGAACGCTACTCTTCACGGTGGTACTGCGGCCCCCCTCCTGCAGCGCTGGGAGGTGAGGAGAGGGAGGATGCTGCCAGCCATGGGCGATGGGGCCACGGGCTCCATTTCAGAGGCAGCAGTGCCGCGTGCAGGAGGCAGCCGGTCACTGTTTACTCACAACCCTGTGTCAGCCTCTCCCTTCTCCCTTCCTCTCTGAAAAATCAATAAAAACACATTTTTAAAAAGTCAAAAGGAATGAACAGAATGTCTCCTATTCCCTTCCTACTTCCCATATTGCATCCTGGGTGGGGGTGATGTGTGTCCCTGCGTCATCA
Organism: Myotis daubentonii; assembly: GCF_963259705.1. NCBI lineage: Eukaryota > Metazoa > Chordata > Mammalia > Chiroptera > Vespertilionidae > Myotis > Myotis daubentonii. The sequence continues at coordinate 53,948,906 of NC_081856.1, forward strand.
CCATCCCCCACAAGCTGGCTCCCCCTTGGTAAACACAACTGCCGTCAGCAGCCCTGGGCCAGCCCGACCCTCCCTACCTTCGGTTCCCACGCCCCGCGGAAGCCAGACCACCAGACCACCATCCAGGAAACAAGTTTAATGCCACACCCCACGCCCACGGGAGGGGCTGCCCAGAGCGGGCACCGCGCTCAGGACGGTCTGAGGCCCAGGGGCGCGGCGAGGGCCAGCAGCAGCACCAGCCCGGCCCCGCCGCTGCGCAGCGCGCCGGCGCCCCCCGCCTCCCGGTAGTACTGCCACTCCGTCTCGTTGATGGTCGGGCTGTCCGTGTTGCACAGCGGCGTCCGGCAGCACGAGGCGTAGAGGAAAGGCGTCGGCTTGAGGAGGACGTAAGACTTGTACGGCAGCAGGTCGATCGCCTTGATGACCGGACAGTACTCCGTGCACTGCCTGGACACGTAGAAGAAACGGACAAGCATTCCTGCAGGAAACAGGCCAGAGGCGGGCGCCACGTCAACGGCCAGCAGCGACACCGCGCAGCTTCTGTGGGGTCCGCCCGGCCCGAGCCTCCGGGCGCCTCACCCACCCAGAGGCCCGCGGGAGAGGGCGCCCGGGGCGGGCAGCAGCCATCGTGGGCAGGCCTGTGCGGGCCGCGCTGTGTGGTTGGTGTCACCCGCCCCACGTGCCGGGCTCTGTCTGGGAGTCACCGGCGCTGAGGCCTCTGTGAGCACACACACGCGTGGGAGCCATGGCCCAGGGCTCGGAGCTGGCCCCGGGAGCCGCTGGCTGCCAGGCTGGGTGTGGGCCAGCTCCGCGCTGGCTCCCGGTCAGGGCGCTGGTGAGCCACACGGTCCGTTAAAAATCCCCAGGTACGTGGCCCTCACAGCTCACACCCCTGCTGCTCAGGGTCCACTCGACTTACTCACGACAACGGTGACGCAGAACATGTTGCCGGGCTCGCACTCGGTGGCCTTAGCGCAGCTCAGCGTGTAGAACTCCTCGCACGAGTGGCACTGCAGCACGCCTGGGGGAGCGGGCGGCTCGGCAGTCAGCGCCCCCCGCCCCGCCCCCACCCCACCCCCACCCCTCCCAGCCCCCGCCGCGCCCCGCCCCGCCCCTCCCCCACCCCACCCCCACCCCTCCCAGCCCCGCCCCGCCCTGGGCCCAGCCCCCGCCCCTCCCAGCCCCCACCCCTCCCAGCCCCGCCCCGCCCTGGGCCCAGCCCCGCCCCGCCCCCCCGCCCCCCGCCCCCCGCCCCGCCCCGCCCCGGGCCCAGCCCCGCCCCACTCCTCCCAGCCCCGCCCCACTCCTCCCAGCCCCGCCCCACTCCTCCCAGCCCCGCCCCGCCCCCACCCCCACCCCTCCCAGCCCCCACCCGCCCCCACCCCCACCCCTCCCAGCCCCGCCCCCCCGCCCCCCGCCCCCCGCCCCCCGCCCCACCCCGCCCCTCCCAGCCCCGCCCAACGCCCAGCCCACCGGCCCTCCTGGCGCCGCGGCCCCGCCCTGGTCCTGGCTCCGGCTCCAGCGCCGGCAGGACCCACCTTGCCGCCCAGTCCCGGTGGCGTTGGTCTCCGCTCGCGGCAGGCCCAGGGCCAGGAGGAAGGTGAGGAGGACCGTCATCTCCAGCGGCGCCGGCCCTGGCGGAGCAGGTGTCCGTCAAAGCCTGTTGCCATGGACACAGGGCCCGCCCCCTGCTCCTCACCCGGGGCAGCCCCGGGGCCTGTGTCCACCACGCAGGGCCCAGCCCCGGACCGCGCCGACCCGTCCCCGCACCCCCTTCTTCCGCGCACCCCCTTCTTCCCCGCACCCCTGCCCCTTCCTGTCCCCCTGCGACTCCTCCCCGCCCTTCGCGGCCCCCCCCCCACAGGGCACCTGCGGAGCCCGGGGCAAGGAAGCCTGAGGTCCCTGCAGGTGAGGTCCTGGGCTCCTTCTGGAATGTTCCTCACGAGCACCCCTGACGGGGCGGCACGTGGCCTGCGGCCGGGATTAGGGAGGCCCCGCCCGCACCCGGGGCTCCTGTCAGCCGAGCAGCGCTGCCTGGACCCACCTACCGGGTCCCTGTGGCGCCTGAACCTCGAAGCCCAGGCCGAACCTTCCAGAAGCGGCGCATGCGCAGCAGGAGCCGCTGGGCCCGAGGCCCCGCCCCGGGATGCGCTCCCAGAAGGCCCCGCGCTCAGCTGCCGAGGCCAGGCTCCCACTCCCAAGGGCGGAAGGTGCCAGAAGGGCGGGTGCTTTGGGGGAGAAGGTTCCGGAAGGGCGGGCGCTTTTGGGGGGAGAAGGTTCCAGAAAGGCAGGCGCTTTGGGGGAGAAGGTTCCAGAAGGGCGGGCGCTTTGGGGGGTGAAGGTTCCAGAAGGGCAGTCGCTTTGGGGGGTGAAGGTTCCGGAAGGGCGGGCGCTTTGGGGGGTGAAGGTTCCAGAAGGGCAGTCGCTTTGGGGGTGAAGGTTCCAGAAGGGCGGGCGCCGCGTGGTGGATACCCGGGGACAGTAACGCTCCCTGCGGTGACAAAAGCTCCAAAGATGTCGGGGTTCCGCTGGGAGAACAGTGCTTGCCTTGCCTCCCGGGCAGGGCGTCGCCTGCGGACGGGAGGTCCTGGGTTCGAGTCCCGGGTTCGAGTCCTTGGCCCCCGTGAGGGCCCAGGAGGGGAGGCAGGTCCGGCGGGAGGGAGGCAGGGGACCCGCTGGGCTGTGGCACCAAACACCACGTGCGGGCCCACGGACAGTGCGATTGAAACGTCGTGGCCCACGCGCAGAAGTCGGTATTTTGTGGAAGAGCCACACTCAAGGGGCCAAAGAGCCGCATGTGGCTCGCGAGCCGCCGTTTGCCGACCACTGTTTTAGGGGAAGTCTCTCTTGTCTAGAGGAAATATTTCTATGAATTCAGCAATTCCATCAGCTTCTCTTTCTTGTGAAAATCAAGTAAAATTAAAGTTTAAGTTGCATCTGAAGTATGATGGTTACGGTTTTATGACAGGATCTCTGCCCATCTGTGCCTCACCCCGGCTTCTCTGTGTGAGTTTGCGGGTGAAGTCGTCCAGAATGAAGTTCACCCAACGGTGTTGGCTATTCCGGCTGCTGGGATTGGGGTTGTTTTTTTCCTTCCATCGTTGGGATTTCAGCTTGTTTTACTGAATTCTCTGTGATGCTCAGATGTCACTTTGTATTTTAATATTTTTTCTTAAAAAGAAATACAGGCAGAAAACAGCAAGACCTATTCATCCGACAGGCGCTGATTGAACAACTTTTCTCCTGCAGTTTCTCGCAGTTACCGGCTGCTGCCACCAGGTGGCGGTGGCACAGCAGTGTTGTGGGCGGGGCACGTGTTGCCCGGGTCTGGGTAAGTCTGTGGGCTCCAGGTTTGTAAGTTCTCGTTGACAACGTGTCTGTTTTGCTAATTGTGTCTCCTGTATGTATGTGTTCGATCCCACACGGCGTGATTTACAGCCGTCAGCGTGTGTTTAGTTTTATCTGCCTTTTGCTCGGCCCCTTTGTCCGAACTCCGCTCTCTCCCTTCCTCTGGGCGGCGGTCCCTCTGCCTGATGCAGGTCAGTGTGTCTTCCGCGTGGGGTGAGCTGTGAGAAAGGCTGGCGGCCCTTCCTGATCCCAAAGCGCCTCATTCCGGTTCCCTCCGGAGGCCTTCTAGCCTCGGGCCTCTCGCTCCCTCGAACATAATTGTCCTTCCTGCTGGCTCCTTCTTACGTTTTCTCTTTCCCTTCATTTTCACCAGCTCGGCAGTGAGCGCTCGGGCTCTCAGAGCCCCTGAGTCTGTGGCTGGATGGCTTTGGAAACCCTCAGCCATGATTTCTTTTCTTTTGTTAAAATATATTTTATTGATTTTCCACAGAGAGGAGAGGGGAGGGATAGCGCGCTGGAAACATCGCTGAGAGAGAAACATCGATCAGCTGCCTCCTGCACATTCCCACGGGGGCTGTGCCCGCAGCCCAGGTGCATGCTGAGCCGACCCGGTTAGGGCTCAGCCATGATTTCCTCAAGTCTCACTGCCGCTCCACCCTCTCCTTCCCTCCCAGGACCAGCGCCGCACACGTTACACTTCCGCACGGTGCCGCGCATTCCTCTCATGTTCTCTGTATGTTCCGTCCATGGCCTCTCCGTGCTTCCTCCGTGTGGTCCCTACAAAGCTCCGTTCTAGCTCAGGCCTCCTCCCCGCGCTCGCACAGGGACCCTCTTATTCTGAGCGGAGCGCCCGCAGGCTGTCTCCTCCGCACACCTCCACCTGGGGATGCGCCGCAACCAAGATCTGTGCCCTTGACCGGAATCGGACCTGGGACCTTTCAGTCCGCAGGCTGACACTCTATCCACTGAGCCACACCCGGCAGCAGTTTGAACTCTTGTGCGAATGCACTGCCCCCTTAGAAATGGTTCCACTGTCAGCCTGTTGCTTGTATTTTACCACAATTACAACCTTACAACCGCCTTCTTGTCCGTCTCCAGGCCTTTTCACTGCTCTGGTGAGAACAGAAGCATCTGCTGTTCAAACTAGGAAACTCACGTCTGTGATCTTGGTGAGGCCTCGTGTGAGCTCAATGCTCCGCATTTAAAACTGGCGTCACACAGGGTAACGGTGAAGAAAAAATTCAAAATTTTCATTATTTTAGTATTGATTTTATTAGCACTTGGTATTCAGAATACCAATGAAGTAAATTTTTTTTTAAAATATATTTTATTGATTTTCCACAGAGAGGAAGGGAGAGAGACAGAGAGTTAGAAACATCGATGAGAGAGAAACACCGATCAGCCGCCTCCTGCACACCTCCCAATGGGGATGTGCCCGCAACCCAGGTACATGCCCTTGACCGGAATCGAACCTGGGACCCCTCAGTCCGCAGGCCGACGCTCTATCCACTGAGCCAAACCGGTTTCGGCCCAATGAAGTAAATTTTTATTTTTTACTTAAAACCACATTAGCCTGGCCGGTGTGGCTCAGTGGTTGAGCGTCGACCTATGACCCATGTGGTCACAATTCAATTCCCGGTCAGGGCACATGGCTGGGTGTGGGCTTGATCCCCAGTGTGGGCCATGCAGGAGGCAGCCAATCAGTGATCCTCTCTTATCATTGATGTTTCTCTCTCTCTCTCTCTCCCTCTCTAAAAATCAATAAAATATGTTTTTAAAAAAATAAGGGGACGGGTCAATGGGGGGAAAAGGAGACATATGTAATACTTTAAACAATATTAAAAAAAAGAATTTCTTTTCTTTTTTTACTCATGTCAGAAACGTGCTTCCCAGCTCTATTGAGATGCAGCTGTCCTAGAACACGGGTAAGTCTAACAGTGCGACATGTGGATTCAATGCCCCCATATGATGCGCAGCGATGCCGCCATAGTGTTGGCTGGCACTCGAACCCGCAGCTCTGAGGTGGGAGCCACCGGATTTCCTGCCCATGAGGCCCTGGTGGGTCTGGGACTTGTGGGGGGCACAGTGGTGACTGGGCCAGGCGCGCCGAGCCCTCGCCTGTGGTCATCGGTGTGAGGTGTCGCCAGGATGCTCTGCTGGGACCCGGCTCCTGATTTCAGGGCTGGGCTTGGGCCCTGCCGCTGGCGCCTCCTGTCATGCTGTCCCCACAGCTCCTGTGGGCGAGGCACAGGCTCTGGCCCCAGCTTTCTTGGGGCTCAGTGTGCGGGGACATCAAAGGGGGGCACATGTCTACATCCCCCAAGGCCCCAAGAACAGCAGGAGACCAGAGGGTGTGGGTGGAGGGCAGCGGGCAGGGCGGGCAGCAGGAGAGGCATCCGGTGGGGCCTGGGCTGGTGCACCTGCTGTCCAAGGTCCGGCTGCACGCCCTGCGTCCCTGCCCAAGGACAGCCGTCACCACGGGGCGCTGAGGTACACCATCCGTCTCCAGTGTCCGAAGGGCCTTGGCTGGGCCTGACTCATCGCCCAGGGGAAGAGTCCTCGGGGCAGGCTCAGGAGCAGGGAAAGTAGGAAACCACACTGGGCCTGGCCCGTGTGGCTCAGTGGGTGAGCGTCGACCTATGAACCAGGAGGGCACGGTTCAATTCCTGGTCAGGGCACGTGCCTGGGTTGTGGGCTCCATCCCCAGTGGGGGGCGTGCAGGAGGCAGCTGATCAATGATTCTCCCTCATCATTGATGTTTCTATCTCTCCCTCCCTTCCTCTCTGAAATCAATCTATAATAATAAAAGCCTAATATGCAAATCGACCAAATGGTGGAATGAACGGTCACTATGACACGCACTGACCACCAGGGGGCAGACACTCAGTGCAGGCGCTATCCTCAGCCCGCAGGCCCCAGGCCAGCCAAGGCAGGGGCCAGCGGGCCACCCCCCCCCATCAACCCACCAGTCGCCCTGCAGATTGGCCCTGATCACCGGCTAGACCTAGGGATCCTACCCGTGCACAAATTTCATGCACTGGGCCTCCAGTAAAAATATATTTAGAAAAAAAAATAAGGAAACAGCACTGAGAGCGTGGCCCTCCCCGCTAAACACACACGCCCTCCGTCCTGCCTCTGGAGTCTGAGCCGAGGCCTCATGGCCCCAGCCCCAGCCCCAAATCAGGGTCAGGCCGGTAGGCTCAGCTCTGGGGACCCCGATGTGCCAGGGACCTTGGGAGGTCACAGAGCCCTAGGCCTCAGTCTCCTGGTCTGAAAATGGGAGCAGCGATTGTGAGACCCACTTGGTGGGAATGCTGCCCGGCGGCACTGAAAAGGCAGCATGGACCCAACATGGTACCCCGCCCAGGCCAGCTCCGTGGTGCGCCTGCTGGGATGACCCCAGGAGAGTGGGGAGCCCACCACCACTCCATCCGCCCTTCGGCCTGCCCCTGAGAGCCCACTTCAGGGTGAGCAAGCAGGTGTGGGCACCAGGCACAGGGCACAGCCCAGGGGCGGGCAGGACCAAGGCAAGCTGTGTCCTATCAGCCTCAGGAGTGGCCCTCGTCTCCTGGGTGCTCACTCAGCTGGACCAGCCAGCCGGCCAGACAGGTCCCTGGTGCCTAGTGCCACCCCACTTCCACCTCTGGACTCCCTAACTGCCGGGGTGGAGGGTCGCCCCTGGGAGGGACCCTGGCCAGCATCTGTCTCCACTGCCTGCAGCCGCGTGAGGCCTGGGAGGCGTCAGCCACATCTGAGGTAAAGGGGAGGAACCCACAGCCCGCCTTCCTGAAAGGAGATAAAAATAGCCAAGGCCCCTCTCATCTGATAAGATAAGGCCCCATCCATCTTGCTCCCTTCAACATGGGGGGGCGGGAGGCCTGGTCTAGCCCAGCCTGATCCAGCCCCCAGTCCTGACCCCGAACCTGCCCCGGACACCCACCAGCCCGCAGCAGGCCGCGGGGAACCTAGGACAAGGCGCCCACCCACATCCCCATCTCCTTTGGGAGACCCCACCAGCCCTGACCCTGCCAGCCCTGACCCCGCCAGCCCTGACCCCTTCCCGGGCATCCTGGCCTGGTCCAGGGACACTTTCTCCCATGACGCCATCAGCCAGCCAGTCAAGCCTCTGAGCAAGATAAGAGAGTCGGGTGGAGGGGCAAGGGAGCCGGGCATGGCATTCCAGGCCAGGGCGGCCGTGAGGATGGCAGGGCCCCAGCAGCCCCTGCGCTGGGCGCGCACCCTGGCCACCAGCACGGCGGCGGCTCCCCGGGCGGCGCTGCCCTTCGAGGCCATGCCCCGGTGCCCCGGCAGCAGGTGGCTGCGGGTGCTGCGCGTCTGGAGGGAGGGCTCCGAGGACCTGCACCTGCAGATGCAGCGGGCCTTCCAGGAGCTGGGGCCCATTTTCAGGTGCGGCTGCCCTGCCCGCCACTGACACGCCCGCCGCCTGGGGCTCTGCGCCCTGGGAAGGTGGGCTAGGCTTCTCTGGGGGCGAGAGCGAGCGGGCCCGTGGCACGGCGGGAGGGGCTGCCCCTCGGAGCCCGGGGGAGGGGGAGGGGGATGGGGAGGGGAGGTCTCCGCGTGGCCCGGAGACGCGGCCCCCACGGCTTTGCCTCTGTCCCAGGTATGACGTGGGAGGGAGGCACATGGTGTGCGTGACGCTGCCCGAGGACGTGGAGAAGCTGAAGCAGGCGGAGGGCTGCCAGCCCCGCAGGATGGTCCTGGAGCCCTGGCTGGCCCACCGGCAGCAGCGCGGGCACAAGCACGGCGTGTTCTTGCTGTGAGGGCGGCGCAGGGCAGGCGGGAGGGCAGCCCAGGGCCGAGAGGAGGGGACAGGACAGCCACCCCGGCCCATCGGTGAGAGGAGCGCGACCCCAGGGCCAGGCGGGGATCAGGGCACAGCCCAGCCTGGGGTGCGAGAGGAGCAGCTGCCCTTAGGGACCCGGGTGTGCGCAGGCCTCGGGCTCCTGCAGCCTGGAGAAGGGACTCGCTGGCCCGGGGCGTCAGCAGGTGCGGGAGCCTGAGGCCCACCCGCTGCAGCCGCCGCTGGGCCCGCGGGGCAAACTTCCCTTTGGCAGGAAGGGCGGCCCGGGGGACGCTTCTGCTCAGAAGCCGAGCTCTAGGCGGGCCTGTGCGAGTGCGTGCGTGGGGACTGTCTGCTGCGTGGATGTGTCTGTGCCCGTCCGTGTGTGTGGTGTGTCCTATGCATGTGAGTGGATGCATGGTTGCCCATGTTGGGGTGCTAGCGTGTGTGCTCATGTGCGTGCGTGTGCGTGCCATGGAGGCCACCACGGGTTTGTGTGGGCGCTCATTTTTGCTCATTGTGTGTGCATGCATGCAGGGTGCTTGCCGGCGTGTATCTGCATGTGTGTGCGTTGTGCCTGTGTTCATGTGCTTCCTGCATGTTCTCAGTGTTAGTATATACACGTGTGCGTGCCTGCGTGTGTTGTGTGCATCCCATGTGCATGTGTGTGTGCGTGTGGAGGTTCTCAACACCCGTAGGCGGCAGCCTTAGGAAAGGTGTGGGCGCCTGCCTGTGGCTGAGATGGCGAATGTCCCGTCCCCTGGCATCCCCAGCCCCAGAGAGCTAAAGGCCCTGAGGGGGAGAGCAGGCGTGGTTGGCCCAGGGCCCGCATCGTCGGGGTGTGGTGGGCAGGGTGGGCACTGCTGGGCCCGAGGGCCAGCCTCCGCCCCCGAGAGAGGCCTCCATAGCACCGAGGGCCTGGATGGGGACAGGCGTGCCAGGCCCCAGGCCACCCGGTCGGCCAGAGCAATCTCAGTGAGCCCTGCAGCACGTTTAGCCAGAAGCCTGGTCGCAGCCCCGCCGAGGGATCGCGCGCCCGGCATCGCCCACGGGACCCCCGCAAACCAGCAGCGGCCCCTGCCCACCGTGCCCCTTGGAGATGAGGAAGATGGGGCAGAGCTGGGCTTGCTGCTGACTCGGGGGCCCTGAAGCACGCTCTCTGCTCCACAGAAACGGGCCGGCCTGGCGCTCGGACCGCCTGCGGCTGAACCCCGACGTGATGTCGCCGCAGGCCGTCCAGAAGTTCATCCCCATGGTGGACAGGGTGGCGAGGGACTTCTGCGGGGCCCTGATGGCGAAGGTGCAGCAGAACGCGCGGGGGAGCCTGACCCTGGACATCCAGCCCAGCATCTTCTACTACACCCTGGAAGGTGGGTCTCCAGCCGGCCTGGGCCAGGGGCAGGGGCAGGGGGCAGCGGGTCAGGGGCCACAGGTCCGGGACCAGGGGCCAGGGGGCAGAGGGCCGGGGGGCTGGGGGGCCAGGGCAGGTAGGGCGGGCAGGAGGCCGCGGTGAGGCCCTGGGCTGCCATGTCTTCAGCGGCCCCTCCTCCCGCAGCCAGCAACTTGGTCCTTTTCGGAGAGCGGCTGGGCCTCCTCAGCCAGAGCCCAAGCCGGGCCAGCCTGGACTTCATCCACGCGCTGCAGGCCATGCTGGAGTCCACCATGCGGCTCATGTTCATGCCCCGGAGCCTGTCCCGCTGGACGAGCCCCAAGGTGTGGCAGGAGCACTTCGAGGCCTGGGACTGCATCTTCCAGTACGGTGAGCAGCGGGCGGGGGAGGGGAGGAGTGGGCGGGGGAGGGGAGGGGGCTGAAGGGGGGTGAGAGGGGGTGAGGGTGGTGAGCAGGCGGGGCGGGGTGGGCAGGATGGGCGGAGGGGGCGGGGAAGGTGGGGGGGGCGGAGGGGGAGTGGGGGGGAGCCAGGTGGGCTGCATGGCGGACCGGGTCCTCAGTGGGGAGTAGGGAACCAAGGCCCACAGAGGGCCCCGGGCCGTGGCCGAGAGCCGGGGCTGAGGGCTGACGGCTGATGACAGGAGGGCTCTTCTGTGCCCACAGCCAATAACTCCATCCAGAAGATCTACCAGGAGCTGGCGCTCGGCCGCCCTCAGCACTACAGCGGCGTGGTGGCGGAGCTGCTCCTGCACGCGGACATGACGCTGGACGCCATCAAGGCCAGCTCCATCGACCTCACGGCCGGCAGCGTGGACACGGTCAGGCCAGCCCCGCCCGGCCCGCAGCACATGGGGCCTCGGGGCTCCCCGAAGCGTCCTGGGCCGAGGGGCCGCCGCCCTCCCAGGCTACGCTGCCGTGGCCTCGGTCCTGGCTCCGCGTGGGAATGAGGAGCTCGGAGGGAGGCACACGAGCGTCCTCGCGGGCGGGTCTGCGTCCCTGGTGGGGACCCAGGCACCGGGCAGCCTGTAGAGGGACCGGCCGCCTGCAGACCATTGGGGTCCAAGGAGAGGGGCACAGCCCACACGTGGCCGCACAGGGGCCCTGCCGGGGACAGATGGCATTGGCTCTCCTCAGAGACCCCGGGGAGGCGACAGCTGGTGGCAGGAAGGGCAGCACAGGCTCCCGCTTGTGGCGGAGAGAGCAGATGGCAACCTCACGTGGCAGGCAGGGCGGGCCCAGAGCGTGGCACGCAGCCAACGCCTCCTGCCTCCAGATCCAACCTCCCTCCAGCCTCCCAGGCTGCTCTGGGCCTGGCACCCGAGATACTGAGGCCCAGATCGGCGGCGAGACCCTCCCCGACCAGAAGCCAAGATGCTCTCATGTGGCTAGCGAGGGAGGGGGGAGAATGTGCCTCAGGGCGGCTCTAGGCCGGCCTCCTGGGGGTGAGGACTTGCGCTGAATGTGGAACAACCGCACAGGAGTTAGCCAGGCCTTCGGGGGCGCGGAGGGCAGCAGTCCAGGGCAGTGGTGGCAGCAGGCAGCCAGGGGAGGCAGTGAGGCCGAATGGGGGGCAGATAAGGGCAGAGAGGTCAGGACTCCTGCAAGGCAGGGCCTCAGTGCCAGGCCTCATTGCCCTGCAGGCTGCTTGGAGCAGGGGTCCCCCCAGTAACGGAGAAGGGCCCCCACTGACCACAGGGCGCAGCATGGACAAGGGGCAGCAGGCAGGTCACTGCCCTGTGTCCGGAGATGTAGGGCGAGTTGCCATGGGGATGAGATTTAGGAGAGCATCTGTCCCCCAGATCTCAGGCTGGGCTGGGGGTGCCTCTCCCTGCACATGGGAATGGCCCGGGGGGGCAGGGGAGTTGGCTGCAGCTGCCCAGGGGGCAGATGGACCTGGGGCTCCAGGGGCAAGGGGGAGCCCCTACTGGAGCCAGAGGAGGGTGGGAACCGGCTGGAGGTGGCAGGGCCGGGTCTCCCTGGGGCTGGGGCTCCGGGAAAGGAGAGGAGGTGGGTTTAGGGTCCTGCAGTCTTAGCTCCCTGGGCTCCATCCTGCACTCAGCAGGCACAGCCCTGGGTCTGAGACACCTGCCCAGGGCGGGGCCTGGGAGGGGTCTGAGCCCGCTCCCTGCTCCGCTCCCGCAGACGGCCTACCCCTTGCTGATGACCCTCTTCGAGCTGGCACGCAACCCCGAGGTGCAGCAGGCCCTGCGTCAGGAGAGCCTGCAGGCCGAGGCCACCATCTCTGAGAACCCCCAGCGGGCCGTGGCCGAGCTGCCCCTGCTGCGGGCGGCGCTCAAGGAGACCCTGAGGTGGGTGCGCTCCTGGGCCCCCGCCACCTGGACCACTGCCTGGGCTCAAGCACAGGTGCTGGGGCTGTGGGAGCTTTGCCCAAGGATGCACCCCGGCCGCCTCCCCCTCCCCCTAAGGAGAGGGGTTCCTTGTCCTCCGGGCCTCACTACAGGTCGCTGGGGCTGAGCTCAGGTGGTGCATGGTCGCAGGTCCCAGTCCCAAAGGGACCTGTGAGGGCAGGAGCCTGCCCTGGGTGGCCGTGCCCCACTGAAGACCCTGCTGCTGCCCCGTCCACAGGCTGTACCCCGTGGGCATCTCTGTGGACCGACAGGTGAACTCGGACTTGGTCCTGCAGAACTACCACATCCCAGCCGGGGTGAGTGAGGCCCGGTGCTTCCCGCAGACCCAGCAGGGGACCTCCGCCCGCCTGCTGACCCCGCCCTCCCACCGCCTGCAGACGCTGATCACGGTGCAGCTCTACTACATGGGACGCAACCCCTCCGTGTTCGCGAGGCCCGAGCTCTACCAGCCCCAGCGCTGGCTGGACAGGGGCTCCGGTGCCCGGCTGCCCCACCTGGCCTTCGGCTTTGGCCCCCGACAGTGCCTGGGGCGGCGCCTGGCCGAGATGGAGATGCTGCTGCTGTTGCACCACGTGAGCGGCCTGGGCGGGGCTTTTGTGGGCGGGGCTGGGGGCCGAGGTGGGGCTTTGTGGGCGTGGCTGGGGCCGAGGTGGGGCTTTGTGGGCGGGGCGGGGTGGGCGGGGCTGGCGTGGGTGGGGCTGGATGGGCGGGGCTGGAGGGCGGCCTGGAAGGCAGAGGCTGCACCAGGACCTGGGCCGGGGGACAGGCCGGTCCTCAGGCGGAGCCGCACCTCTGTTCCAGGTGCTGAAACGCTTCCAGGTGGACACGCTGACGCAGGCGGACGTGAGGATGGTCTACCGCTTCGTGCTGATGCCTTCGGTCATCCCGCTCCTGACCTTCCGGGCCGTCAGCTAGTGCTCTCACCGCCCACACCCCGCGCCTCCAGCTCTCCTGTGCCCGACCCGGGCCCTGCTTCCTGCCTCACCCACTGCCCAGCCAGCACCTCCACAGACGGAACAGCCAGGCCCTCTGAGGTCAGGGCAGAGCCGGGGATGCGTCTTGGCTGCAGGTCAGGGCTCTGTGCCCAGTCCCCCCAGCGCCTTCTCCTACGAGGAACACCATCCGAGGGCCTTAGCCCCACCGGTCACCCCAGGACTGGCTCCAGCTCATGTGTCCACCAAGGGGCCTCTGACCCTGTCCCCTGCCTCCTGTCCAGTCCTGCTCTTCCCCTGCGAGAACTGACAGCAGGGTCCCCTGTCCTGCTCGGGCCGCGCTCCTTGTCTGCCGTGCTCTGCCTAGAGCTGAGCATCGAGCCGGGCTGCTATTTGCCCACCTGCCTGTTTCCAGCCACGGGCCCTCCTGGCACTGTCATCCTCGGCAACTGGCTGAGCCTCCCAGCCACGGGGCTGGATAGACGGCAGCGGCTACTAGAATGGCCACCGAGGGGCCCAGTAGGACATCTGGGCCAATGATACCCCTGAAGGCAGGCAGGATGGCCACCCCCACAGGCTGGCATCAGGGTGACTACAGAGAAGCCTCTGGAGGAAGGGGGTGGGGCAGGTTAGCCACATGCAGCCACGTGCTCCCTTTTTAAAAAAATATGTTTTTATTGATGTCAGAGAGGGTGGGAGAGGGAGAGAGAGAAACATCAATGATGAGAGGGAATCATTGATCAGCTGCCTCCTGCATGCCCCCCACTGGGGATCGAGCCCACAACCCGGGTATGTGCCTTTGACTAGATTCGAACCCGGGACCCTTCAGTCCATAGGCCGACACTCTATCCACTGAGCCACACCAGCCAGGGCCCATGTGCTCCCTTTAATAAAGTCCTCCATCTGCAGTGCCGGCTGCCCCTTCGCACTGACCCTCTGGATTGGGGCCCCCTGGCCTCGTGGGTGGGAGAGGTTGGAACAGCTGGGAGCCGGCTGGCAGGCCCTGGCAACCAGTCCCACAGGGTTAGGGCCAGGTGACACTGGAAAGCTGGTGAATATTCTAGCGAGAGCCTCCCCGAGACCACCCCTGGGGTTCCCGCTGCAGGAGAGCTAGCAGGCGCTCCCTCCTCTCTCTCTAGAGCAGGCCCACCCCGGCTCCCTGGCTCCTGTATCTCCACGCTCCTTCCCCGAAGCTCTAAGGGTCCCCCCACAAGACTCAAGACCAGGAGAGCAGTGGGCGGTGGGGGCAGCTGTCGGGCTCACCTGTCTCGCTTCGCTGACTGTGCATGAGCCGGGCAGCCCTGCCTCGGCCTCGGCCTTCCCTCTGGTAACCTTCCGGGCAGTGGGGCAGGCAGCCAGCGGGGCTCCCTCCCTCCTGTCGTTTCCAGGGAGTCGGGCACCCCGCCTGGGCTCTCCCCTGAGCCCTCCCTTCCTCCAGCGCCCCAGCTTCAATAAACCTGGATCAAAACCACCGGCCCCACGTCGTGAACACTTTCCTGCGTGGAGTCAAGAACCCACATTACCGGCCAGCCGAGTGCGGGGCCAGGTGCTGCCCTCGCCCCCCAGGGGCCGCTGGGACATGACCCCCGCCCCGACTCCATTTTCTTCCCGGGGAGCTGGGGGGAGCCGGGGAGCAGAGCAGACCAGGGACCCCTCCCAGGGGTCCTCTCACCACCTGAGCCCCAAACCCAAACAAGGGGGCCACTCCTCCCCATGCCTGGCGCTGTGAGGAAGCGCAGGGAGGGAGCTCTGGAGCCAGGAAATCTGGAAGCTCCAGCCCCTCCTCCTGCGTCTGCCCAGCCCCAGCACAGCCCCATGGGAGAGCCGTGACACCACCCCCCCACCCTGTGCAGTGGGGCTCAGGGGGAGGTGTGGGAGGGGTGCCCGCCCTGCTGGCCTCTCCCGGTGCCAGGGCGCCCCGCACCCATTTCACACTGCTTTGCAAACATTTTCCACTTTCCTTTTTTGCAATCAGTTCACACTTACAAAGAAGTTTCAAAAATAGTCCGGTTTCCATCCCTTCCCCAGCTTCCTCAGGCGCCAACTCCTTACAGAACCGGCACAGGAGAAGCACCAGACGCCACTCCCCCTGATCCGGGCACCAGCGTGTTCACAGCACCCACTGTCCGCTGCAGCCTCACTGGGGTCCAGAGCCCGCCAGGAGCGGGCACCTCACCTGGGACGGCCCCGCCCACCGCAGGGCTCCCGTCCAGGGCGTTCACCTGATCACCCATCACCGCTCCCATCTTGAGTCTTGACCCTTGGCACCCACTTGGGTCACCTGTGTGCTTGTGAACTGCCAGCGCCCGGGGCCTCCAGGTGCTGCCGGAGCGAGGTCTCGAGTACCCTCTGCAGCCCCCCACCTCTGAGGGGCCCGTGGGCACAGGCCTGCCCAGCCATGGCCTCCGGGAAGCTGGCCGACCAGTCCAAGCGGGCCTTCCTCTCAGCCCCAGACTTGGTGTCTGTCCTGCTGGACCTGCTGCGCAGCTGGCTTTTCTGTGGAGTGGGCGGTGGCTGCACCTCTCCACGGCCAGGGCTGCTCACACCTGGTCACACCTGGTCACACCTGGCAGAGACGCACACAGAGAGTCAGGGAGCACAGTGCATGGATGAGGCTGTATGCAATGTGGGGAGCGTGCATGCGTGGGGGGTGTGCATGTGTGGGGTGTGCATGTGTGAGGTGTGTGCATGCGTGGGGGTTGTGCATGTGTGGGGCGTGTGCATGCGTGCTGTGTGTCGTGGGCAGCACGTGTGTGCTGCGTGTTTAGGGTGGGGCGCTACGCCAGTGGAGCCGCAGGACTGGGCATCCTGTGTAAGACCCAGGCGGCTCTCTAGTTTCTGTTTCCCCAGAACTGCACCTCCCCCTCTTCCCAGCCCGCCCCTCCCCCCGGCTCCGCCCAATCAGGCAGCAGCCCCAAGTGCGCCTGTGCCCTAAGGCGAGAGGTGAGGGGCTGGGGACTCAGCGGGGGGCCACACCCAGCTCACAGAGCCCCCCACCCGCGGCCTCCCCTTCCGGGGCGGGGTGCCCAGCGCATCTAAGGACGGCGGGTGGGCAGGAGAGGGCGGGCTGGCTGGCGAGGGCCTGGTCTCTCCATGTGGGCCCAAAGGGAGCACCTTCCAAAGAGGGGCTCCAAGCTCAGCCAGGACCCGGCCCCCAGGAGCGGAAGGTAGTGCCCCAACCACGCTGCCCACGGCGGCCTCTGTGGGCGGAATGGAACTGGAACCGGGGTCCCGCCCCCAGCCCGCTGGCGGAGCCGCTTCACACTGTGCGGCGCGCGCCTCGGCCACGAGGGGGCGCGCGAGGGCCGCGGGACGAGGACCAGCACCAGGGACAGGGACACGGGCCCCTGGGGCTGGCGCGGAGAGGCGCTCGGCCAGGCCTCCTGGGCCTCCCCAGGGAGAGGCGGGAGCCCCAGGGGCCCGCGGGACCCCCAGGAGGGCTGAGAACTTGGGGGGAGGTGGGACCTGAAGGGCCACTGCATGGCTGAGACGCAACAATGGAGGACTTTGGTCCCTGGGCAGTGTCGCTGCAGGGTCCCCAGTTCGATTCCAGTCCAGGGCACAGGCCCGGGTTGCGGGCTCCATCCCCAGTGGGGGGCGTGCAGGAGGCAGCCGATCCATGATTCTCTCTCATCATTGATGTTTCTGTCTCTCCCTTCCTCTCTGAAATCAGTAAAAATATATTTTAAAAATAATGATGAATTCTCAGTCTGTGGCTTCTTGTCCCCACAACACCATCTCTCGAGCTGTATTTCCGTGTAATGTGCCCATCCGGTTACTTCGTGAGACCTAGTACCTGCCAGGCAGTGTTCACAGTGGGGAAGTGCCAGGGGCTTCCATGGCAGGAGGGGAGGGCACGGAGCACAGAGCCCCTGAGAGGGTGGGCTGCCCCCTGGTTCGAACCCTGGGGCCCGGGGGGATGGCGGCGCGGCCACCCACTGCACGTCCTGGGGGATTATCTTCTGCCCTGGAACGTCACTTGGAGGGCATGTCCTCAGGCGGGGACTGGCCCAGGTGACAAAAGGCTAAAGCCACAGGGTGCTGACCAGAGGGCAACCAGACCTCAAAGGCAGACAACCAACATCAGTCACACCAACGGGGCTGGGCGTTGTTCTGGGCCCCGGATGCAGCCCTCTGTCCACCCCAGCCGGGTGCCCACGCCCAACAGGGCACTGCTTGCCAGGTTCCCCTCCCCTCTGGGAGCTGGTGGCTCCGTGCCCTGGGGAGATGGGAAGTTCAGCTCTGGACCCCCCTCACCCCGAAACTCCCCCCCCTCAAGGCGGCCCCAGAATGCGGGGCTGTGCCAGGACCACTGGCTGGCTCCTGCCCAGGCCACACCCCGATGGCTGCTGGCCCATGTTTTCAGCGGAGAGACCCAGGCAACCAAATGGCCTACTGCCATTCCTGAGGGCCCGAGCCAGGCCCAGGCGGCCGGAGAGCACACACCTGGCGAGTTCAGACCTGCCTCCCCGCCTGAGGCCCGGCGACAGCAGAGCCACCCCAGCAGGTGGGCGGCCGGACATGAGACACAGGGCAGGTGCTGGGCGCTGGGGACTCAGGGGTTTATGCTGCTGCTGGAGCAAAGGCCAGAGGTTAAGGTCTGTGTGGAAAGGGAGGCCACAGGGTCACAGCGGGACCAGCTGGAGGGCCCCCCGAGAGCAGCAGCTGAGTGACCACACGGCCACCCTCGCAGACGTGCCAGCTGCACTGCATGCCAGCCCCTGCCCCATGTCCTCCGCGGGAGTCCACAGGCCACTGGTGACCTCTCGTCACACAGCCAGGGGCTCGGCCATGGACAGTCGGACACATTTTCTCTCTTTTTTTAAAAAAATATATTTTTTTAGTGTTTGCTTTGGCAGCACAGATACTAAAATTGGAACGATACAGAGAAGATTAGCATGGCCCCTGCGCAAGGAAGACACGCAAATTCGTGAAGTGTTCCATATTTTATATATATATATATAATTTTATTGATGTCAGAGAGGAAGGGAGAGGGAGAGAGAGAAACATCCGTGATGAGAGAGAATCATGGATCGGCTGCCTCCTGCTTGCCCCTCGCTGGGGATGGAGCCCGCAACCCGGGCCCGGGCCCTGACCTGGAATTGAACTGTGACCTGGTTCATAGGTCAACGCTCAACCACTGAGCCACCGGCCGGCCGGGCAGGACACATTTCCAAAGGGTGCCTGAGTCTCCTGTGGGATCCCCAGCAGTGACCCTGGGACACCTGTGAGCTGGTCGTCCAGACCCTGAGGGCCCTCCTGGCGCAGTTTGGTGTGCGAGCCTTGGGGCTGCCTCTGGAGGCCACGCCCCCTGGGCCTTCACCCACAGCACTGGCTGGGCGCCTGCCACGGCCGAGGCCCTGCTTGCTGGACACAGCCACGTCCGCCGCAGGGCTGATGTGCTGGGGGAGGCACCAAGCCCGGGGCCCAGACAAACCCGTGGTGCAGGGCTGCTCCTGCCCAGACAGGCGGGCAGGAGCCCAGAGCGCCCCCCTCTGGAGGGACAGAGGGATCTCACCCCCTCAGGACAAGCCCGAAGCTCAGTATGCAAGCGGGAGGCCGCTGTCTGGGACAGGACAGCAGCCCTGCCAGGCTCCAGTCCTGCCCCCTGAAGGGCAGAGGCCTGCTGCATGCCGTGTCCCAGGGACAGTGGGCTCTCACCCCAGTGTTCTGGAACCACCAGTGTCACCACACCTGGGCAGGGACAGCCCATGACACACACACACACACCTGGACGTCAGCCCCCAAGGAAAAAGCCCGAATCATTCCGCACCGGCCTGTCCCTGCTCCTGCACCTGATGTCGCAGGCCAGGCAAGGAGCTGCCCCAGAGCCCAGAACTCTGCAGGCACACTCCATGCACACACACACTCATGCACACTCACACTCATGCACTCACACACTCATGCACTCACACTCGTGCGCACACACGCACTCACACACTCATGCACACACACACTCGTGCACGCACACACTCCACGCACGCACACACTCATGCACACACACACTCCACGCACGCACACACTCATGTACTCACACTCATGCACGCACACTCATGCACACACACTCATGCACTCACATTAATGCACACACACTCTCATCAATGTTGGCACACACTCAAGCACACATACACTCCCGCACTCACTCACCTGGTACCTAATGTACTCCTAGGCCTTGCCCACAGGACTGCTCCCTGCCCCCCCCCCCCCCCCCCCCCCCCCCCCCCGTCAGTGAAGAAGCCGTTTCCCTCCCTGGGCCCCGGTCCTGTCACAGCCTCACAGCCGACACCCAGAAAAGCTGAGCAAAAGGCCAGGTGCGCGCTGCTGCCGGGACGAGCTGTGAGTGTGAAGTGAGGGGTGAGTCCGGGGCACACAGGAGGCCCTCAGGAAGGAGGGAGCCGCATGGGGCAGGGGAACGGAGGGCCGAAGGCCCAGCTGCCCGCTGCCCGCCTGCTGACCCGCTGGCCCCCATCCCGCCGGCCAGAGCATGAGGGGGTGCAGGCCCGCCCGGCCGCCCGCCCAGGAGCTGTGACTCTGCGGGAAGGAGCGGGCACGGGCATGGAGGCCGATGCCGGGCCAAGGTTGCCGGCTCCTTCTCACAGGAGCCTCGGGTCCTGGCCCAGGGTCGGGCGGCCGGCTTTGTGAGTGACCACTCGCTGCAGACCGGGGCCCCGGGTTCACAAAAGGCTGAAGTCCATCTGGCAGAGGGTCTGGGCGCGCAGGGGAGGAGGGTCCGAGCCCGAGCCTGCGAGGATGGACCCGGTGTGGCCTGCTCTCCCGCGGGGGTCGCGGCCAGCAGCCCCTCCTCCAACCTCGCGCTCTGGTCCCATCACCCCACCCTCCCTGAGGCACCCACGGGAGGGCCAGCCAGGGGAAGGCCGCCCCGCCCCCTCCCCTGCCCCCCTCCCCTCCCCCTCCGCCCGCTCCGCGGGAGGGAGTCCCACGGTGACCCCGGAGGCCTCCGGGGACGCACGCCCTCCCCACGCTCAGCCCCTCGCGCGTCCGCCCACCTGTGGGCCTTCCGCCCGCGCGCACGGGGCCCCTCCCCACAGCCTCGGGCTCGCCGGGGACCAGGGGACCAGCCAGTGGGGCCGGGATCAGGGTCCCCTGGGCCCCCCGACTCCGCCCCCCGCGCGGGAAAGCCCGGCCCCGCCCGCCCCGGCCCCGCCCCGCCATCCGCCTGCGAGTCCCGCCCGCGAGCGAGTGCGGCCGGGCAGTCGGGCTGGCGGAGGAGCAGCGCGCAGCGCGGTGAGTCGCGGGCCGGACCGGGGCCGGGACCGGGGCCCAGGCGCCGCGGGGGAGCTCCGGGCGTCGGAGCGGGTGGGCCGGGCCCCGGGCTGAGCAGCCCCCCGGCCGCCGCTCCCGAAGGTCGGGGCGCGCGGAGACCGGGCGCCCTCCCTGCCGGCGGCCGGGGCTGCGCAGGCTCGGCTCGCCCGGCGCTGGGCTCCCGCGGCCGCTCGCGTGGGTTCGGGGAGGCCGCCGTCCGGAGCGAGAAGCGGCCGGGCTCGGGCGGCGGCAGAACTGACCGCCTCCGCGTGGACCACCCGGGACCGGGCCGCCCGGGCCGGCGGCGGGGCGCCCTGTGGGGCCGGCATCGATGACGCCGGCAGATGCGGCGCCTGGAGCCCGGGCCCGGCGCTGGGCCACCTGGTCCCTTCCCACCCCGGGACCCGCGCAGCTCCCGCTGGCCGAGTCCTGGGAGCCCCGCTCTCCCAGAAACCAGCCCTGGGCCGAGCGGGGCGGGGGCGGTGGGGGGGCCGCGTGCGCCGCGGGGCGGGGCGGGGGAGGCGGGGGAGCCTGGGTCCTGGATGGCACCGCCGGAAGCGCACGGCTGCCTGGCCTGACCCCGCAAATGCTCGTCTGCTCCGGGCGCCCCGACCCGCCTGGCTGGGGGTCTGGCCGGGGGCCTGGCCAGGACGCGGTGGTCCGTTGGTGGGCGTGTTACCCGAGCTCCTGCGAGGACAGCGCCGGCTCCCCACGCCCAAACCGCACTTCAGGGAAGAGGAAGGACAGGCTTCCTCCCGGAGCACCGGGGCCCAGGGGCGGCCCAGGACACCCCCAGGCCCAGATGCGGGCCCAGGCCCAGGGCAGGCAGGCGAGGCCTGGGACCCATTCTCGGGGTCTCCATCAGCCCGTCCCTCCCGAGTCTGTTCTCTCCTCCCGGGGAGCCTGGAACTCCCCCCCACCCCGCCCACAGCTGGCCCCGCAGGCACCCCAGACCCTCCCCCACGGCGCCTCCTGCTGAACAGGCCCAGAGCCTCCGCCCTGCACACGCACGTGCTTTGCCCGCCCACGGCCACGGCCACGGGCTCTGCGGCCTCGGGCTCACACCCACCGTGGAAGCTTCCTGTGCCCCTGCCCGCCCCTCTGACCTCCTGGGCTGTGTGCTTCTCCGAAGGCGGTGCCCTACTCCCAGCAGCCCGAGCTGGAGGCTGCAGGGAGGGGAGGGGAGGGGAAGGGAAGGGAGGGGAGGGGAGAAGGGAGCAGAAAGACCCCATGTTCTCCTTCTATTGCTGGAAGCAGCAGCCCCCCACCCCACCCTGTACAAGGGGGTGCCCACCCTCTGTCCGACAAGCTGTGTCTCTAACGCAGAGTGGCGCCCGGCCAGCATGGCTCAATGGTTGAGCGTCGACCTGTGAACCAGGAGGTCACGGTTCGGGTTCGATTCCCAGTCAGGGCACCTCCCCAGGTGGCAGGTTCGATCCCCAGGGGGGGGGCGTGCAGGAGGCAGCCGATCCATGATTCTCTCTCGTCATCGATGTCTCTCTCTCCCTCTCCCTTCTTCTCTGACACCAATAAAAACATATTTTTTAAGGATAAGGCAGAGCGGCTCTCTTTGCATGTGAGGCCGGACCTGAGCTGTCCCTCAAGATGAAGGTCTTCCTGCCCGTGCTGCTGGCCGCCCTCCTGGGTGTGGAGCAAGGTGAGCCCGGGCAGGCCTGTGCCCTGTGCCCTGTGCCCTGCTCCCGGAGGCCCTCCCTGCCCCCTCCTGCCCCCTGCCCCCGGGCCAGGGTGCCGCCTGCAGCCTGCGGCCTCCTTCCTCCGCAGCCCACGCCCTGGTGTGCTTCTCGTGCACGAATCAGAAAAGCAACTTCTACTGCCTGAAGCCCACCGTCTGCGAGGACACCGACAAATACTGCGTGACCGTCTCCGCGGCCGCGGGCATCGGTGAGTGCTGCGCCCCCCCACCCCCCCCAGCCGGTCCTGCGGCCTCCGCTCACCCTCCTTTCCCCGCGCAGGGAACGTGGTGGACCTCGGCTACAGTCTGAACAAGGGCTGCTCCCCCATCTGCCCCGCGCCCCCCGGCATCAACATCGGCGTGGCGTCCATGGGCACCCACTGCTGCCAGAGCTTCCTGTGCAACATCAGCGCGGCCGGCGGGCTGCGGGCCAGCACCTCCCTGCTGGGCCTCGGGCTCCTGCTCAGCCTGCTGGCCCTGCTGCGGCCCGGGCCCTGACCCCCGGGTCCTGACCCCCGGCCCCACCGCTCAGGAAGAAAAGCCCAGCCCCGCCAGACCCTCACGCCTCACACCCCCGACCCCACCCCCTCCCAGCCTTAGTCTCCTCTGCAGGCCTGTTCCCGCCCCCCCCCCCCACACCTACACCTGCCCCCAGGGCACCGCCTGTCCTCACTCCAGGGTCCATGATGTGAGCTCCTCAGAGGGGCCCCCTGGGGCCTGTGGGTCAGCAGCTGTACCTGGGTCTTGGGGGGGACACACTGCGTGAGGCCCAAGCCCAGGCCCTGTCCATCAGGCCAGTCCGCCCTAACGGTGGCCTGGAAGGGGGTGCTGGGGTGTGGGCGCCCAGCTGTGCGCACAGGGGTCTGTGAGGCCTTGGGGGCTGTGCTTGGGGGGCAGGAGGGCCGGGGGCTCCAAGCAGAGTCCATTCTGGGGCTCCCCGGAGGCCACGCCCCACTCCAGCAGCCGCAGGCCCAGGAATCGGCTCCCACCCCACAGCGGCCCCACCGTCCCCCTCAGGCTGGAGCCTCCTGCTTTGGTGCCTCAAATAAACAGACGTGGGAACCCTGTTCTGCTCTGATCTGTTCTGTGACGGCCGGGGAGCCCCGTCCCAGCCGTGGCCAAATGTGGGGGACCTGGGTTCCCCTGCGACACAGCCTCCCTGAGGCCCGCGGGGGGCGGGGGGACAAGCCCACAGCTCACTGCTGTCTCCCACTTTCTCCTGCCCAGGCCCAGCAAGGCCCCATGGGAAGTTCTTTCTCAGACAGGAAAGGTGGGGGGGTGGCAGGGGGGGTCAGGCTGCCTCTGGAAGGAACGGGGTGGACAGGAGAGGACGTGAGGGGACCTGGGACTTGGGGCCAGGACGACACACACCCAGTTGGCGGGCAGCTCAGGGAGTGTGCGGCCAAGGGCCTGTGAAGGAAGCTGTAGGCCTGGCCGCAGGGCAGGGGTGCTGCCCCCAGCCCCAGCCGGCCGTGCTGTGCGCCCACCTCTGGGCTGCAGGACCCAGGGTCCAGGGCCCGGGCAGAGTCTGGGGGGTCAGCTGTGGGGGGCGTGTTCACAGCCAAGGGGCTTTGGCCAGTGCGTGAGAACCCAGAAACCAGGCTCCGCTGGGTTCATTCAATTCGGCGGGACAGTCCTGGCCACCAGGGCCGAGGTGACCGGCAGTCCGAGGGAGGAACAGCCCCGCGGGCTGGCGGGAGGAGGGTCTGCCCCGGGAAGTCGGGGTGACCCAGCGGGAAGGAATGCCTGGTTGAGACTCGGCGGGTGGTGGGAATGGACCGCGTGTGCCCGGTCAGGGCCGTGCCCAGGTTGCTGGCTCGTTCCCAGTGTGGGGCATGTGGGAGGCAGCAGATCGATAACAATATATTTTTTTAAAAAATTAAAGGGGCGAGGAACCAGCGTGTCCCTGGGAACACTGGTGAGTTCCTGTTCTTGCTGGGCCCACAGGCGACTTTGCTGAAGGGCAGGGGGCCATGGCTCCCCCTGCGCTGAGGCGGGTGGACCCCCTCCCACGGCTCCCTGGAGGCTGGGCGGCCCCTCCGCTCAGCGCTCAGCGCTCAGCGGAGGACAAAGTCCCTCCAGGGCTGGGGTGGAGGCGGCCCTGACCTCCGGGGGCATTTGTGGGGCTCCGGCTTCCCCGCAGCCCCTCCCTGGGGCGGGGGAGGGGGCCGGGGAGGAGCCAGGGATGTAGTTTCGGTTTCCTGGAGCCGGTGGGAGGGAGGAAGGGTGTGGGACTGGAAAGGGGAGGGGATGGGAGGGGAAGCCTGCGGAGGGCACCGCGCCCCAGTCTCTCCTGGCACCTGCCCCGCTGCCGTGAGGCTCCGGGCACAGTGCTGCCCGCGGGGCACGTGGTCAGGGGTCGGGACTTCCCAGGCTCAGCGTCCGGGTGCAGCTGGGATGCTCCCACTTTCCTGCCTCGGCCCACAGAGGGGGTCTGATGTGGGGGGGCTCAACCGCTGACAGCCCTGCTCCCCAGGCTGCGCCCCTCGCCTCCGCCTCCTGGAGGGAGATGGTACCGCCCGGCCTCCTGCTCCAGTGCTGCCCACACCCCTGCGGGCCCTGCACCTCCTCCTCCCGCGCCTCGATTCTGCTTTGATTCTGCCCCTGCCTCCCTGCCCCTGTGACCCTGCCCGTGACCCTGCCCCTGCCTCCCTGCCCCTGTGACCCTGCCCCTGTGACTGTGACACTGCCCCTGTGACCCTGCCCCTGCCTCCCTGCCCCTGTGACCTTGCCCCTGTGACCCTGCCCCTGCCCCTGTGACCCTACCCCTGTGACTGTGACACAGCCCCTGTGACCCTGCCCCTGCAACCCTGCGCCTGCCCCTGGGACCCCGCCCCTGGGACCCCTGGGACCCTGCCCCTGTGGCCCCTGCCTTGCCCCCCATGGAGAGGGGCTGGTGGCTGGGCACAGCTCCGAAAGGGCCCAGCACAGGAGTGAGCAGGCCCGGAGCCCCAGCCGGGAGTTGTCTGGGCCCTTCATGGGGGGAAGGTGGTTCAGGAAGGGGGTGGAAAGGATTTAACATCTCGGCACCCACGGTTCTAGGCCCGGGGGTGGGGCGGCTGGGCTGGGAGCCTGAGTTAGCCAGTGTGGCCACTGTCCCCTGGGGGTCCCCGAGACATCAGGCCAGGGTGGTGTGAGGGCTGATCCAGCAGCCGAGGGGAAGCGGAGGGGCCGGAGGGGAAGGGTGCATGCAGGCCCAGGACAGTCTGATGAGGCTGGTCAGCATCAGGGATGAGGGAAACAGCTGGGTATGAGCTGCTGGGCTCCTGTGGCTCCTGTGGCCTCTGGGCCAGCCGGCACCTTTCCCCCTCCGCCTCCCCCTCCCGCCCACCGCCCTGTCCTGGCTCTGACCAACCCATCAGCGGAGACCGAGACCCTGAAAGGACACGCCTGGAGCTGCTGACTGTCCTGCTAAGACCTCCCCTGGGGCCTCCCCACACTCCCCAACCCTCAGGACGGAGGCCCAGAGCTTCCCCTGTCCATTCGCTGCCACCACCGCCTCCACCACCATCTCTACCACCACCACCACCATCTCCTCCACCACCACCACCACCACCATCTCCTCCACCACCACCATCTCCTCCACCACCACCACCACCACCACCATCTCCTCCACCACCACCATCTCCTCCACCACCACCACCATCTCCTCCACCACCACCACCACCACCACCATCTCCTCCACCACCATCTCCTCCACCACCACCATCTCCTCCACCACCACCACCATCTCCTCCACCACCACCACCACCACCATCTCCTCCACCACCACCACCACCACCATCTCCTCCACCACCACCATCTCCTCCACCACCACCATCTCCTCCACCACCACCATCTCCTCCACCACCACCACCACCACCATCTCCTCCACCACCACCATCTCCTCCACCACCACCATCTCCTCCACCACCACCATCTCCTCCACCACCACCATCTCCTCCACCACCACCACCACCACCACCACCACCATCTCCTCCACCACCACCATCTCCTCCACCACCACCACCATCTCCTCCACCACCACCACCACCACCATCTCCTCCACCACCACCACCACCACCACCACCACCACCATCTCCTCCACCACCTCCACCACCACCACCATCTCCTCCACCACCACCATCTCCTCCACCACCACCACCACCACCATTTCCTCCACCATCACCATCTCCTCCACCACCACCACCATCTCCTCCACCATCACCATCTCCTCCACCACCACCATCTCCTCCACCACCACCACCACCACCATCTCCTCCACCATCACCATCTCCTCCACCACCACCACCATCTCCTCCACCACCACCATCTCCTCCACCACCATCTCCTCCACCACCACCACCACCACCATCTCCTCCACCATCACCATCTCCTCCACCACCACCACCATCTCCTCCACCACCACCACCACCACCATCTCCTCCACCATCACCATCTCCTCCACCACCACCACCATCTCCTCCACCATCACCATCTCCTCCACCACCACCATCTCCTCCACCACCACCACCACCACTACCACCATCTCCTCCACCATCACCATCTCCTCCACCACCACCACCATCTCCTCCACCACCACCACCACCACCATCTCCTCCACCATCACCATCTCCTCCACCACCACCACCATCTCCTCCACCACCACCACCACCACCATCTCCTCCACCATCACCATCTCCTCCACCACCACCACCATCTCCTCCACCATCACCATCTCCTCCACCACCACCATCTCCTCCACCATCCCCATCTCCTCCACCACCACCACCATCTCCTCCACCACCACCACCACCACCACCACCACCACCACCACCACCATCTCCTCCACCACCACCATCTCCTCCACCACCACCACCACCACCACCATCTCCTCCACCACCACCACCACCACCACCATCTCCTCCACCACCACCACCTCCTCCACCACCACCATCTCCTCCACCACCACCACCACCACCATCTCCTCCACCACCACCATCTCCTCCACCACCACCACCACCACCATCTCCTCCACCACCACCACCACCACCATCTCCTCCACCACCACCACCACCACCATCTCCTCCACCACCACCACCACCACCATCTCCTCCACCACCACCACCACCACCATCTCCTCCACCACCACCATCTCCTCCACCACCACCACCACCACCATCTCCTCCACCACCACCATCTCCTCCACCACCACCATCTCCTCCACCACCACCACCACCACCATCTCCTCCACCACCACCATCGCCCTCCTCACTCCCCAGCTCCAAGGGCCCTTCCTTTGTCTCTGTAACTCAGCCCGTTTCTTCTGCAAATTACTTCTGCCACCTTTGATTTTACAAATGAGTGTTGTCTTCTAGTTTGAGGCTTGGCTCTGAATTCTTTCTCAGCCAGAATTCAAGGAGCGAGGATGCTGAACCTCCCCGGTCCAGTCTGACCCCACCAGGCTGACACTCAGTGCCGTTCCCACCGCCTACAACACGAACACCTTCAGGAGGCAATCAGAGGGTTATTTATCTATAAGACCCATGGGTGGATGATGGACAGATAGACAGACAGATACAGATTTCCTAGCATAACCGGAGACTTCAAACGTCCAAGTTCCCAGGCAGTTAAAACAAGAGTAGATTGTGCCCTGTGCCTCTGGTTTAAGCAACTGAGCAGCTTAACCACAGTGACTCCCTTTCTCCACTCTGTTCTCGCTACCTATTGGCTGAGTCCTGGAGGTTTCTCATTGGCTGGTCTATTTCCAGGCCAGGAGAAAATCTTCCCCGGGCTGGAGAAGTAGAGATACTTCCTGCGGAGACGTGAGGCCTCTGCCCGTTGGGGTCTGCGGTTGCCCTCCAGATACAGCCTGAGAGCTTCCCCTCCAGGCCTCCTCACTCCCTTGGTGAGGTTTCCTTTTGTGGACCCACAGCTCCTCCTCCAGAACTGCACACTGGAGAGGGCAGGACTTCAACCCACCTCCCACACTTGTGCTGCGGCCCTTGGGGGGCCCTGTCCCAGCGTCTCCTCCCTGAGACTGTGGGGCTAAGCCTCCCCACCTCCCCATGCTGCCCTCCCTGCAGATCCCCCCCACCAGCCCCCCGCCCCAGCCCTGGCCGCTTGCCAGCTGCAGTGGTGAGTCCAGAATGGATTCCCAGGGGCCCATGTGTCCTCTGGGCCCAGCCCCAGAGCCGGGTGAGGGCCTGGCCCCGTGGGCCTATGGCGGGGGCGCCCTGCAGGTGGAGAGTTCCCTGAGGAATGGAAGTGTCTTCTACAAGAGGGTACCCTCTCCTCAGAGCTTCTTTTGTGTCTGAGGTTTGTTAGAATGAACCAGGCTATCGAACACGAGGCACATTTGCCCTGACCGGTTTGGCTCAGTGGATAGAGCGTCGGCCTGCGGACTGAGGGGTCCCAGGTTCGATTCCGGTCAAGGGCATGTACCTGGGTTGCGGGCACATCCCCGGTAGGAGATGTGCAGGAGGCGGCTGATCGATGTTTCTCTCCCATCGATGTTTCTAACTCTCTATCTCTCTCCCTTCCTCTCTGTAAAAAATCAATATATCCGGCCGCCCCAGGGCCCTCCAGCCCAGGAGGGTCGCCGGCCCTGTGACCCCTCTCTGTTTTTTCTTATAAGGAACCTGCAGTGTGTGTGATGTCATCCCTGTGGCTGAAGACCCGGGCCCAGCCAGCAGGCGGACAGCTGGGGCTCAGAGCGGAGCTCCGCCTCCCCACCCCCCTGAGAAAGGGGGTCGGGCCCATGCCCGGCAGGTAGGTGGGGAGTGGGGGTGGCAGAGGAGAGCTGCCAACCGCTTCCCCCCCCCAGCGGCCGGCCGGCTGAGTGACAAGGAGCCGCTCCTGGGGTGCCCTGAGCTAAACGCCAGGGGCCGGAGGTGGGAGGGGGAGACAGCAGTGGCGGGGCGCGAGCAGGAGGCAGCCGATCACGATCCCTCATCGTTGATGTTTCTCTCTTCCTCTCTGAAACCAATAAAAGTATTTTTTAAAAAAAGGAAGAAAGGAAGGGGGGCTCTGGGCGCCCGCAGGGGGAGGGCGGGCTGTCCCTGGGGAGGCAGCTGTGCTGTGTGCAGGATGTTTTCCACCCAGACTGGGGGGGGGGGGGGGGGCGTGGGCTCCGCGAACCTCTGGGTTTCACTTTCCCCCGAGCTCAGGGGCCAAAGGAATGGGGCCCAAGGGCAGAGGGCGCTGAGCCGGAGGCTCCAGGCCAGAGGGCACCGAGGCGGGGAGCTGGGAGGGGACCCAGACAGGATGTGGGGCGCCGGGGCGCTTTCTCCAGGAGGCCCCCGCGCCCCCATCCACGCACACACTGTTAGGTGGCTCAGGAGGTGGCGCAGAGAATAAAGAGAACCAAGCCAGTCAGAGACTCGGAAAGGAGAAAGTTTTATTCTGCGTCCCCCCCCCCCCCCCCCCCCCCGCGAACCCACCAGCCCAAAGGCGGGGCCGTGGATTCGCGCCCACAGGGGGGCTTTGTTTATCCGGCGGTTGGGTGAGGGGCGGGCATGAGCTGAGGAAGTTCCTGCCTTGGGGTCGGCGGGTGTCCAGGAAGGAATCAGTATCTGGGGGGGGGGGGGGGGGGGGGGGCGGGTCTGTGGATTCCAGGGAGGAGCCCTGTCTGTCTGTCTGGCAGGCTGATCTGTAGAAATTCCAGGGAGGGTCCGTTATCTCGTCACAGGGCTGCACGCACCCCATGCTGGGCTCCCTCCGACCTAACACACACCACACACGCTGCTCCCTGGGGGGTATCAGAAGACCCAGGACAGGGCCCGGCCGGCGTGGCTCAGTGCGTGAGCCTCAACCTATGAACCGGGGGTCATGGTTCGGTTCCCAGGCAGGACACATGCCTGGGCTGTGGGCTCCATCCCCAGGGTGGCTCAGTGGATAGAGGCAGATCAGTGATTCTCTCATTGTTGATGTTTCTCTCGCCCTTCCTCTCTGAAATCAATAAAAATAAAATTTTTAAAAAAATAAAAAGAAGAAGAAGAAGAAGGCGGCCCAGGAAATGGGCCAGGAACCCGCTCCAAGGTGCTGCCAGGAGGGAGGGCTGTGCGGGGTGAGCAGCACCCCTGGGGGCCCCGCTGGGAAAAGAAAGGCCTGGAGCGGGTCGCCCACGGGGGACCTTGAGAGTTGGGCCTGGGGAGTGGGGGCGGCAGAGGAGAGCTGCAAGCGCTCCTCCCCTCCCCCCCCAGCGGCCAGCCAGCTGGCTGAGTGACAAGGGGCCGGTCCTGGGGTGCCCTGAACGAAACGGCAGGGGCCGGAGGTGGGAGGGAGAGACAACAGGAGGTTAACCCGGTGCGGCTGCGGGTCGGGGAAAACACACACACCTTCCACATTCCCGAGCTTGTTATGTAAGAAACAGTCAATCAAGCCAGTGAAGACGTTTGTGAGTTTGTTTGAGCCCAACTGTGGACAATGGCCGGAAAGCAGAATCTCAAGGGATGGAAATCATGCTCCCAGAATGGCGGTGTTGTAATGCACCCCGCGAATCACAGAAGGACGCCTCAAGAAGTCGAATTAAAGAGTCACATTTATTGCAATCCGGGACTGTGAGGGGCCATTCCCAAATCTCATAGCCATAAGATGGTGGCAAAACCAGACTTATATAGGCAAAAATCACAAAGGTATTGATTACATTCCAGGGTTTGGAATGAGGCACCTGGCTCACAAAAAAGCAGATTACAGAAGCAGAATTAAGCATGTTAATTACAGTTTCGGGTCTCAGGGTCACTGAGTTGATAGAAACACATTATCTAGAGCCCTCGGGTCTCCCGACCACTGAGTTGTCAGGACAATTTAGAGTAATTGTGCTGTCCTGGTCTCGGGACCACTGAGGCAGCTGGAACGCACCACCTGTGGCCACTAAAACAATTTAGGGTAGTTGTGCTGTCCTGTTTCCAGGTACAGAAGAATGTGCTAAGACCAGTATGATAACAATCAATGGAATAGTCATTCCATCGATAAGGCATTCAATCGAATGGGATGACTTATACAATTTAGAAAATCAAAGTAACCTGTCCATTGTTAAACAAAGCCGATAGGTACCATATTTCAGCGGTTCCTCACCTTTCTCCTAAATTGCCATCCAGGCTGAGCCGCAGGTGGGTCGTCACATGAATCCACCAGGGCTGCACAGGGAGGCGGGAGGAAGCACAGCAGGAAGCTCTGGGATTGGGTGGCACAAGCTTCCGTCACTCAGGCGGGGGCAGGACAGCGACCAGCCCACAACCGAGGGCGAGGACGGCGACCGGGTTTGTGGGCTCCGCCCTGGCGCCGTTGGCTGTGCCCCGAGTTCCAGAAAAGGGGACGTGACGAGTCACCTGACATTCACCGGTGTTTTCTCAGACGCAGAGACAACAGGCTCAGTTAAGATCAAAGTTGACCTTTGCCGGGGAAGACGCTGGCCGAGGCCAGGACTGCCCACTGTCAACTGCTGTTTAATTTTAAAAAGTTTCCCCTTCAGACCATCCTGGGTGGTGGCCATCGGGTCCCTGAGTTGGCAAGGCCGCCAGGCAGGCCGCCCCTGAGCAGCCAGGCCGGCACGCGGCCCTTTTCGTGCACCGTGTGTGGGAGCTACACGTCCAGGCGGCCGGGACCGGGGCCCCTGACTTCCTGTGAACTCCCCGGGAGCCAAGCCTCCGCCCGCAAGGCCGGCCTGTCCGGGGCTGGTGCTCACCTTCCCCGCCCCACCTGTGGCCGGGGCTGCCTCTGGGCTGCGGGCTCTGCTAAACGTACCTGTTAGGTCAGACTGGTACTCTCTCCGCTGGACACTGACCTTTAGGCCACTGCACGCGGACATTCCACTTGTAAGACCATCATCTCTCCCCTCCGGACTTTCCCAGAATCTGGACCCGCCCGGCGAATTCTCCGCCCAGAAAAAGCCGCCCCGAGGCTTTAAAACCTCTGACTCCCCGTCCCCAGGTGCTGACGCCATTTGGGGGTCAGCCCATCTGGTATCCGGACGACCTAATAAATCCATAATCCCTCATCGCTTAGAACTCGTGACCCTGACAATAAGATGGGGCCCGGCCAGTGTGGCTCGATGGTTGAGCGTCAACCTAGGAACCAGGAGCTCGCGGCTCAATCCCCAGTCAGGGCAGATGCCAGGGTTTGGGGCTCGGTGCCCAGGAGGGCGCGTGCAGGAATGAAAGAGCCGGTCAACTTCAGGATGCAATGGCCGGATAAACCCTTTCAGCCGGGGCACGGGCGGGCTGGAGGGGGTTAATGGTAGGAAAAAGGGGACATAGGTAATACTTTCAACAATAAAGCTTTTATTTATTTATTTTAAAATATATTTTATTGATTTTTTTACAGAGAGGAAGGGAGAGGGATAGAGAGTTAGAAACATTGATGAGAGAGAAACATCGA
This sequence comes from Myotis daubentonii, assembly GCF_963259705.1. Taxonomy (NCBI): domain Eukaryota; kingdom Metazoa; phylum Chordata; class Mammalia; order Chiroptera; family Vespertilionidae; genus Myotis; species Myotis daubentonii. The sequence goes on from NC_081856.1 coordinate 53,981,061, forward strand.
TCAGCTGCCTCCTGCACACCCCCCTACTGGGGATGTGCCCGCAACCAAGGTACATGCCCTGGACCGGAATCGAACCCGGGACCCCTCAGTCCGCAGGCCGACACTCTATCCACCGAGCCAAACTGGTTTCTGCAACAATAAAGCTTTTAAAATAAATAAATAACAGTAAAGAGGCTTCCAGCCCTGGCAGTTAAGTCTTGGTTTCGCAGGAGGATGGAGAGTCCGCCTGGGACGCGTTGGCCCACGTGGGTGGAGGCCATCTGGTCGGTGGGGAGGGCGGCAGGGCTGGAGACCCAGAAACACACAGCAGCTCTGGCCGGGGCCCAGGCCTCCGCGTCCCGGCTGCCCTGCCCGTCACCCCGGGACGGCGGGACCCGTGACCCGGCCAGCAGGCCAGCCGGGGGCGGGGCTCTGCTGTGCTCCGGGCAGCGTTGCTCAGACGCCTCGGTCTGTTGGCTGCAAGCCGGCACCAGCAGGGTCCCAGCGACTGGACCTCAGTTGGGCCGCCTGGGTACTTGAGTTCTGGCTGCGGACGAAAGGGGCCACACCACACGCTGACCTGACAGCTCAGGGGAGGCCTGCGTGACGGCCTTGCAAACTCAGGGACCGAAAGTCACCACAAAGGATGGTCTGAAATTAAAAACTAAAGCAGTGATGGTGGGCAGTCACGTCCTAGGCCGGTATCTGCACTGACAAGATCAACAACCTTTACCTTCACTGAGCCTGCCTGTCTTTTTGCCTCGATGACAACATGTCCTTGAAATGTCCGGGTAACGTGTAACTTCCCTTTTTCTGGAGCCCTCGGGGCACAACCTAATGTGCTGGGCGCCAGGACAGAGGCCACAAATTCCTTCGCTGTTACTATGTTCATTGTTGACTGTTGACTCTCCTGCACCCACTTAAGTATGTGACTATCATTTGGTTTTTTATCCAATCCCAGAGGCCCCTCCCCCAGCCCCAGCCCCCACCCCCACCCTCGCCTTGCTTTCTCTCACTCCCTAATTTATCGCCAATGGGTTTTGGGTGACCCCCTTACGTCTTTTCCTTCGACTGTCATGTATAAAGCAAGGTGAAAAGCCGCCATTCTCCAGAGCATTACTCCAACCTGTTGAGACTCTGCTTCCCAGCAACTGTCGACAGTTTGGTTCAAATAAACTCACAAAAATCCTTCACAGGTTGGACGGTTCCTACGTGAACCCTAGCACCTGGGAATTGCAGCCTGCTGACCTTCCACACCTGCCCAGGCCTCTCCACTGCCTGCCGCACCCCGCCCTGAGCTCCTGGCTCCGAATTCCTCGGGGAGAGGGGCGCAGGGTCTCTCCTGCAGCTGCTTCCTGCTGAAGAGGGCCGACGCTTCCCTGCAGAGGCAAGAGACCCGGGCTCCCCGCAGAGGCCTGGGCACAGACGGAGCTGGGGATGGTGCCCAGCACTGGCCAAGGGCCGTATTCCCTGAGTATGAGCAGGGCTTGTAATCTGGTGGCGACAAACTGTGTTGTGGGTGGGAGGAAAAATAGTTTTAGTTCTCAATAATCTTCAAGTCAAAGGATGGGAGAAGATAAAACATTAGTGTGAAGAGTAGTAACCAAATACTGAAGAAAAACAGAAAAATTCAGGATCCAGGTCAGTTCATGGGTGAAAAACAAAACTTGGTAGACAAGTAACTGAACTAGGGTCTAATCTTCACAACTGTGTGTTCTAGATTCTGTTGGAACACAGTCTCCCCCTAAAATCACCCTCATTTTCATCAAAAAGCCAAATTAAGAGCGATTTATTTACTGCATTAAGTGCAGTTTCCATTTGGCCTGCTTATTTGCATAAATAGAACAAGGGTCATAATTGCTCATGTAGGCTTTCTTCGGTCTGCTTCTCTGGGATCCCTTAAAGAGTGTCCAGGGGGGCCCGGCCGGCGGGGCTCAGGGGGCGAGCGTCCACCTATGACCCAGGAGGTCACGCTTGGATTCCCAGTCAGGACACAGGCCCCGGCTGTGGGCTCCTCAATCCCCAGTCGGGGGCGTGCAGGAGGCAGCCGATCCATGATTCGCTCTCATCGTGTTTCTATCTCTCCCTCTCCTTTCTCTCTGAAATCAATAAAAATATATTTTAAAAACATCAGAGCCTGTTCCTTTCCAACTAGGCAATGTTATGAGATATATATTTTTTTTAATCCTCAGAAAGAGAGAGAGAGAGAAAAAAAAACATCGATCCGTTGCCACCCGTGCTCAACTGACTGGAGATCGCACCCAGGACCGTTTTGGTGGACAGTACGACACTCAATCAACTGATCCACCCGCCAGGGCGACAATGTATATTTTTGCTCATCAAATCTGCCCCGATTCACCTAATAGGACGAGATTTTCTTGAAATCAGTGATGCCCACAATCTCTCTCTCCCTCTCCCTTCCTCTCAGAAATCAATCAAGAGAAATTTGTTTTTGAGCGAAAGCAAAGTTTTATTACAGAAAAGCTGTAAAACGGGGACTCACTGCAGTAGACCGTCACGGCGTGGGCCACGCAGACCTGGTCCGGGAGGAGCACACCCTGGTGACTGGGAAGCAGGGGAGGCAGGTTGCGGGGGAGGGGGGGGGGGGGCTCCACCCTCTGCAGGGCCCAGGGACCTTCCAACATCGAGGCGGCCAGCTGTGTGCCCTGCGGGGCTGGGGGCCTCGGGGCGCCTTCTGGGGCCTGGTGACAGTGCTCACCCAGGCTCTGCGCTCTCCTCCTGCCCGAGGGCCTCCCACCAGCCCTCCTGTGGGAAAATGGCCCCAAGCCCTCAGAAAGGAGGAAACGCTTCAAGACTCAGTGCCTCCATCGCCTCCTCCCCCTCCCTCCCTCCTCCTTCCTCTTTCTCCCTGTCCCCCTCCCGGCTCCTGCCCTAGAGCTTGGCCCTCGCCCGGGTTCCTGCTCTGGGTCAGGCTCACCAGTCTCTGCCACTGGACTCCCTGAGTGTCACCTCTGATGGTCCAACCGCCAGCTGTTCTCTGGCTCCAATGAGCCTCCTCCTCCTTGAAGCCCTCCACCTTCCTACCACCTGCACCTCCAGACCACTTCCCACCACACCTGAGGAAGAAACCCGTCTCAGACACCCGTGGGCTCCAATCTGGTCCCCTGTCCCCACGGTGAGAACCAGGCTTCCCCCCTACCCTCCACCCCCCACCCCCCACCCCCGGTCTGTTACAGGAGGAGAGGGCGGCAGAGTTGATGCAAACGCTGAGCTGGCCCAGGGGCGCTCTGGGGGAGACGCAGCCCCGGCCACACCTCTGCAGGTGCTGAGGGTGGAGGCTGTGGTCCCAGGGACCCAGGGACCCCCCTGGCGCGGGAGCTGGGGAGCAGGGGCTGACGGGGGTGGGCTGGGAGGAGGGACACCCAAAGAGGGGAGACCTAGGGCAGGGGCACGGCCAGGGAGTTGGGGCCTCGGGGTGAAGCCTCCTTCTCTGCTCCCCGCAGGCTGAGCCCTGTGCCGGAGCCATGGGGGCGCTGGTGCTGGCGCTGTGGGCCCTGCTGGCGGGCCCGGCCGTGGTCTCTGTCCTGCGTGGCCGCGGGGCTGCCCCACTGGACTTCGCTGACCGCAGAGCACAGACAGGTGCGGGGGGCTGGGCGGGCGGGACGCACGGGGGGGGGGGCGCTCAACGGGGCGCAGTCCTGCTCCAGCCGCTGCCCCGCAGGTAGGAACCTGACCTGCTTTCGCTGCTTCAAAGTCACGGAGATGGAGCTGTGCCAGCCCACGGCCTGCGCCCCGACCGACCGCGTCTGCGTGGGCCACACGGTGATGGTCCAGTACAGTGAGTCCCGGGCGCCGGAGACCGACAGGGCACCGCCTCTCCTCCACCCGGGTCTGACGCGGGGCTCCCTTACCTCCGCCTTTTTGATTTTCATTAATTAATTTATTTTTTAAAATCCTCACCCGAGGGTATTTTTCCATTGAGTTTTAGAGAGCGTGGAAGGGGGGAATGAGACAGAGAGAGAGACATGATGAGAGAGACACACCCATTGGTTGCCTCCTGCCCGAGCCCTGACCAGGGACCCGGTGGGAGGAGCCTGCAATCCAAGTCGTGTCCTTGATCAGGAATCGAACCCGGGACCCTTTGGGCTGCAGGACGACGCTCTATCCGCGAAGCAAAATCGTCTCGGGCTCCTCCTCCTTTTAATTTTTTAAAATTTTTTATTTTTTTGTACAGCGAAGGTGGAAGTTTATTGAAGAACAAGAACAGACTCCCACGTGGGGAGGGGGAAAGAGTCTCCCTCCTCCTTAAAAAAAAAAAGTGTTTTATTGATGTCAGAGAGGGAGGGAGAGGGACACATCCCTGATGAGAGAGAGCCATGGGTCGGCTGCCTCCTGCTCGCCCCCACACTGGGGACCGAGCCCACAGCCCAGGCCTGTGCCCTGACGCGCATGGAACCCCGACCTCCTGGCTCATAGGTCGAGGCTCAACCCCTGAGCCCCCACTTGGCTCCTCCTCCTTCGGAGGTACCAGTCACTAAGCCCGCAGGACAGGGCGCTGGGGAACCTGACCTTTGGGAGAGCTGGGCAGGGGGGGCTGGAGGCCTGGCTGTGGGAACAGGGGCGCCAGGGGGCTGCACCCAGCACCTGCGAGCCCACCAGCTGCCCACCTGGCTACTCCCCCGCGGGCAGTGGGCTCACCTGGTGGGAGGCCCCTTCACAAACAAGCCTGACAGGAGATGCACACTCAGATGTGAACGCGTCCATGCGAGTGTCACTAGCGAGCAAATGGCCGGACAGCGGGGGGGGGGGGAGGGGGGGGGCGGGCGGCCATCTGTCCTCCGAGAAGCCCAGAGCTTGCGGGCGTGGTTTGCTGCGCTGGTTCTTGGGGACCTGCCAGCCGCTCTGGCTTCAAGTCCTAGGGGCCGGGCTGGGTGTGGTTATCTTTTTAAATATATTTTATTGATGTCAGAGAGGAAGAGAGAGGGAGAGAGAAACATACATGATGGGTTCATGGACCGGCTGCCTCCCGCACGCCCAACACTGGGGATGGAGCTCGCAACCCGGGCCTGTGCCCTGACCGGGCATCGAACCGTGACCTCCTGGGTCATCGGTCGATGCTCCACCACTGAGCCACACCGGCCGGGCTCCACCACGTCCTTAAAGGGGCCGCGGGGAGGCCCGAGCCCGGGCTGAGCACACAGCCGGGCCTCCATCCTTGCCTCTGCTCCGCTGCTCCCTCGAAGCCGGAGGGTTTCAGGGCAGAGCCACAGCAGGGCCCGCAGGGAAGGTGATGGCCGTGGGCAGCCATGTCCCCGAGCTCTGCAGGGCGTGGCCCGTGGGAGCCCCAAGGGGAGCATCTGGGAGCGCGTGGGGCCACTGCCTGGCTCCCAGGGCCTGCCCGGGCGGACAGCAGCCCTGCCGGCCAGGGTCCCTCCTCCTGGGGGCAGCCGCCCGTTTCCGCTTTCCTCCGCAGAATCCAAGATGGGGGTTCTGCTCAGCAAGCGCTGCGCCCCCCGGTGCCCCAACACCAACATGGCCTACGCGTGGCTGTCGGAGCCCTGGTTCTTCAGGAGGATCACCAGGCAGTGCTGCAACGTGAGCTTCTGCAACGCGGCGCCCCCCGCCCCCGGGCGGCCCTGGGCCCGGCCAGGCGGGCTGCTGCTCCCGCTGGGCCTCAGCCTCCTCACGGCCTCGTGAGCCCTTCCCGGCCGCCCGCGGGCCCGGTCCCCCACCCCAGCCGGCCCAGCCTCCTCTCCCAGAGCCTGGAGAAGGGAGCCCTGCTTCCTAGGGGGAGTGAAACACCAGGTGTGGGCAGTGGCTCCCTGGATGAGGTTCCTGGCCCGGAACAGACTGTCCAGGGCCAGGAGGGGCCGGGAGGGGCCGGGAGGGGCAGGGAGAGTCCGGGGATCTGGCGGCTGCAGCCCTGAATCCGGCTCCAACTTGCTCTGTCTCCTTGGCCAGCCCGGCCCCCACCCCTCTGTCCAGGGGGCCCAGGCCTATCCGCACTGTGGGTGCCACCCGGGCTTTAGGGCCAGGACCTTCACTCCTTCCAAAGACAATAAACTTATTCTTCAACCACACCCTCCAGCTCCTTCCGCCTTTTCTTTTTCTTTTTTTTTTAATAATTGATTTCAGAGAGGAAGGGAGAGGGAGGGAGAGATAGAAACTTCAATGATGAGAGAGAATCCTGGATCGGCTGCCTCCTGCACACCCCACACTGGGGATCGGATCGAGCCTGCAACTGGGACATGTGCCCCGACCGGGCATCCAACCGTGACCCCCTCGTCCACATGTCGACGCTCAACCACTGAGCCACCGGGCTGGGCTCCTTCTGCCATTTCCGCCCGCCATGGTGGGGCACATCTCTGGCCCAGCTCTCAGCAGACCTCCGTGGTCACGTGCCGTCCATGCCTGGGTCTTGGTCATGTCTGGATGAGACATCCAGCTGGGCTGTGGGCCAGCCCCTGCGTTCTGGTCGCAGGCTGAGGGCCAGGTCCTCCGAGGGCCAGCTGGCCTCTGCGTGGGGAGGCAGGGAGGGGACTGGAGGGCCTGGGGCACGTGCGGGGCTTAGTGGGGTGCATCTGGGGCAGTGGGGTGCAGAGGTGCTGGGAGGGGCCGGGGGGCCCACGGAACCCGTGTCTGGTGGGCATCAGGGTTGGATACAGCGAGGGCTGATGGAAGGGCTGAAGGTGCCCGGGATGGCCCCGTGCCAGGCCTGGGGGGACCACCCTGGTGAGGGACACAGGGGAGGACTCGGTTGGGACAGGTGACGCCAAGGACCAGCTCAGGGCTGTCCAGGCTGAGCTGGGTGGCCCTTGGGACCCCCTGGTGGGCAGGGAGATAGAGGACAGGGGAGAGCAGGGCCTGAGCCTGGGGACCAGCGGAGGAGGTGAGGCGTCTGCGTCCCTGGAGGCACAGGGCACCCCTGTACACACCGCAAAGCTGCTCCAGGCCAAACGCCTGCGCAGGCCCCGGGGTGGATTCCAACAGGGTTTGCTGTCGGGTGGTAACTTCCGGGGACGGAGCTGGAGCAGAAGGGACCCCGCCCTTGGCACAGGTGACCCCGGTACACAGCAGTGGATACACAAAGGCCTGGCAGGACCTGACCTGCCGGTGACAGGCAGGCAGAGGGCAGGGCGGGCCAGGAACTCCCTGCGGATGAGGGTGTAGAACAGGCGCCAACACAGCCTGACCTTTGTCTCCATTGTTCTGCCTTTTGCGCCCTTCCCGACAGGAAGCTGCACGGCCTGCGGCTGGGCTCGCAGACCACAGCGAATCCCTAACTCCAGGCCTGGGTCTGCCGCCCGGGACCCTGCGCTCAGTCAGAGCTGAAGCTCGAGATGAGGGAGGGTGGGGGCGCCCAAGGTCTGTTCACATCAACCTCTGGGTGGGGCCCGGCTCAGGGGTTGAGCATCGAACTATGAACCAGGAGGTCACGGTTCAGTTCCTGTCAAGGGCACAGGCCGGGGCTGCGGGCTCCATCCCCAGTGGGGGGTGGGGGGTGCTGGAGGCAGCTGATCAATGAGTCTCTCTCATCATTGATGTTTCTCTCTCTCTCCCTCTCCTTTCTTCTCTGAAATCAATAAAAACATTTCTTTAAAAGAAGCCAAATGAATACCGGACAGGAAAATCCAAACGAACACACGCTCAGACATGTCACAATCCAACTGCTTCAATACAGTGATGTCACATGCCAGGGTTCTCCCTGCGGGAGAAAGGAGATGAGACATGCGGAATGTGTTAGCGATTGCAAAGCGGTATGAGTATGAATATGTATTCTCTGAAGGAAGCACCCGCCAGGAATAAGCACGCACTGGCCCAGATCGCGGTTTTTAAATACCATAAAACAACATTTCCTTCTCAAAGGAACCTGAACTTTAAAGGAAGCGAATCCCAGGGGATAGAGAGGAGAAATAGAGTGAAATGCATCAGAATGCCAACTCCTCAGTGTAGAGACAAGGGTGGAAATACATAACCACCATTTGGCAAAAAACCACAGTCATAAGTCATTTCAGGAACGAACCATCATTGACGCTAACTCCGTGGGCAAACGAATTATGTGTCATAGGACGTTTACGTAATTTCAGAGTGCCTCTCACAAGACCCGAATTCAATGCAAGGGGTCAAATGGTAACTTTCCGGAGGAAAAATCTGGCAGGTGCCACCTTAACCAGGGGCCGGAGTCACCACCGCCAGTGAGGGCACAAGTAGTGTCACGTGTCCTGGTGTGACTAGTGCCGAGAACACCAATGCAGTTAGGTGATTTTTTAAAAAACACATGTTTTTATTGATTTTTAGAGAGAGAGGAAAGGAGAGTCATAGAGAGATAGAAACATCCACGGGGAAGAAACATCATCCGTTGTCTGTCTCCTGCAGCCTCCCCCCCCCCCCCCCCCGAGGATCCAGCCCACAACCTGGGCATGTGCCCTGACCAGGAATTGAACCGGTGACCGTTAGGTTTCTGGGTCGACGCTCAACCACTGAGCCACACCGGCCGGACTAGGTGATATTTTTTGCCCAAATGCTTAAGCTGAAGGGGCTCATGAGTGAGCAGCAAGCCCAAATGATGAGACTTTCTACAAAATAGCTGGCCATTTCTCTTCAACAGTGTCCAGGTCGTGAAAGAAATCAAGACGGACAGCCTGTTCCAGATGGAGGGGGCTGAGAGCGCGAGATACCCACGCGGTCTCGGACCGGAGGGCGGACGTGGACGGAGAAAGGCGCTGGGGCAGCTGGGGAAACGGGCATGGTCTGTAGACAACAGGGTTGCTCCATGTTAACTTGGTGACTTCGATCTTGTCCTGCAGTGATGTATGGGGCTAAGATTTGGGGAATCTGTGTAAACAAGTTACCTAGGGCGGTTCTTACACGTGTCGGCAACCTTTTTAGAGATTTGACGTGATTTCAAAGTGAGGTTTAGATTATGGACCTCCGAACAGGATGGTGTCTTTATTCTTCTGCAAATGTTCAGAGGGAAGTGTATTTTGTCCAAACGACTACCTGCCCTTCATCGATCCCAAACATGTCGAGAAGTGATCTTTTTATCTGTTCTAGGTATTTTTTAAAAAATATATTTTATTGACTTTTTAAAAAAATATATATTTTATTGATTTTTTACAGAGAGGAAGGGAGAGAGACAGAGAGCTAGAAACATCGATGAGAGAGAAACATCGATCAGCCGCCTCCTGCACATCTCCCACCGGGGACGCGCCCGCAACCCAGGCACATGCCCCCAACCGGAATCGAACCTGGGACCCTTCAGTCCACAGGCTGACGCTCTATCCACTGAGCCAAACCGGTTTCGGCATTTTGTTGACTTTTTACAGAGAGGAAGGGAGAGGGATAGAGTCAGAAACATCGATTCAGCTGCCTCCTGCAGGCTCCCCACTGGGGATGTGCCCGCAACCAAGGTGCATGCCCTTGACCGGAACCGAACCCGGGACCCATGGGTCCACAGGCCGATGCTCTATCCACTGAGCCAAACCGGTTAGGGCCGTTCTATGTATTTAAAAATATATATATATATAAAGTCTTTCTAAAGACTGTGTGGATTCGCAATGTGCTGCCTTTTCATTTTTACACGGGAAAGCAACGTGTTCATCGGTCCTTTCACTGATTTCTGACTTAATTGTACTTAAGCCGGGGAAGGTGGCCCTGAGAGGCGAGATCCAGGCCTCTGGGAAGCGATACGATCTGAACGTGCTGAACAGTCAGAGACCATAAGGTCTCGTTCGGACTCGGTTGACGGTCAGAGCCCAGGGGCCTGGTGTTCAATCACTTCCAGCTGGAGCCCCGGGGCACCCGGCTTCAGGGAACACGAACTGAACATGAAAGTCCTCCCATCGCCGCCCTTGGCCCCCACCGGGAGCTCAGGGGGTCCGGGCCTGTCCCTCAGCCATCGGTGGCCCCCACGAACCTGCCCCCCATGCTCCACGGTGCGGACTCCAGTGTCCTGCTCCTGGGCCTGTCACAGGCCGAAGGGGTGCATCGGAGCTGGGGGCTGGCCCGAAGTGGGGAGCCCAGGGCCCTGCCCCCGTCCTCCAACCCCCACCCTCCTCCCTTAGGCCGGAAGCAACCCCTCCCCCACCCCACCCCCGCCCCACCCCCGCTGCCCCAGCTGCTGACTTAAGGAGCCCAGGAAGCCGGGCGGGCAGGGTTGACTGTCCTCCATGCCCAGCTCCGGCCGAGGGCAGGTGGAGACTGGGTGAGGGTGAGGGGCCCTGGGGTCTGGGACAAAGGCCCTGAGGGGCCAGGAGGGCCTATGCAAATGCCAACAGAGGTTGCGGGTGTGGGAGGGAGGGAGGCGGGGAGGGCGGGAGGTGGGTGCAGCGCCAGGGGTCCTGGGTAAGGAAGGCTTTTCCTCTGCGGTCCCCCCTCAGGCCCGACTGCCCCGCCATGAGAGGGTTCCTCCTGCTGCTGTGGGCGGCTCTGGTGGGCGCCACCAAAGGTGAGGCCCTGGGCGCGGGGCGTGGCGGGGGCTTCCCCCAGGTGGGGAGACGGCGGCTTCAGGGGTGAAAGCAGGCGCCCGGGAGTCGCTGGGGGGCGGGAGCCGGGTGCGCCCTGAGCCTGCCCGGCCCCTCTCCCGCAGAGGGCCACCTGCAATGCTCCCACTGCCTGGCCACCAACAGCACCTCCGCCTGCAAGCCCGTCACGTGCACCCCGCCCAACATCCTGTGCTTCTCCCATGAGGTCATCTTCAAGTGGGGTGAGTCCCTGCGGGCGGCGGAGACGCTGGGGTGCGCCGGGTGCACGTCCCGCTGGCGGCCGCCACCCCCCTCCGGGTGAAGCTCAGAGGAGGAAGAGGGAGGGCCCTGCGTTTGCAGAGCCCCAGGCCCTCTCCTGTTTGCTGGGCTCAAATGGAGAGAACGTGCAAAGGTGCAGGGCTCCGTGGGGCCTCCCTCTCCTTAGCTCTCCTCCTTCTCTGCTCCTTCCATCTGGGCTTGGATTGGGGGGGGGGGGCAGGGCGCTGTCCTGGCTGAGGGCGGGCTCTCTCTGGAGCTTTGATCTCAGGTTGGACCCCTCCTCCCCAAGGACCTTCCTCCAGTCCTCCCTCACGGAGGATGTTCTTCCACTGATTTTTAGAGAGTGGAAGGGATGGGGGCACTGATGTGAGACACATTGATTGGTTGCCTCCCACACACCCCCAACCCAGGTACGTGGCCTTGACCTGAATGGAACCCCAGGACCCCTCAGTCCAAAGGCTGACGCTCTGTCCACGGAGCCCCCCCCCACAGGACCCCTTCTTGGACTTGGAGGCTCCTGGCTCCTTCCCGTGTGGGTTGTGGCGGGGGGGGGGGGCGGGGGGCAGGTCCTGCAGACACACAGCACAGAGACCTCTGACCACCTCCATCACGCTCCCGAGCGAGGAAGGGCCGAGCCTGGCCGGGCGCCTGCAGGTGCTGGGACTCGCCTGCTCCCCTACATCCTGCGCCCCCACTCGCACAGCACCCCTGGGAACCCGGGCTGAGGGCCCCCCACCCCCACAGGCTCACACCTGGTGACGCCAGGAAAGCCCACCCTCCTGGCTGCCAGCCCCTCCTAAGCACTGCTGTCTCCCCCCCCCCCCCCAGGCTCCGAGCAACGCACCTGGGTCACCCGGGGCTGCACCAGCACCTGCGCCTTCAAGAGCCCCCCTGAGTGGGACCTGCTGACCCCCAACATGGTGGTGCTGGCCAAGGCCCTCTGCTGCTCTAAGAGCCTGTGCAACACGGGGGCCCCCGGGGGCCTCAGTGCCAGGACCTGGCACCAGGGGCTCCTGCTGGGCATGGGGCTCAGCCTGCACCATCTGCTGTGACGACCCCTCCCCTTCCTGCCCCCCAGGCCCCTGGGTGTGCACTGGGGGGCCGGCCTGTCCTCTCTGAGTGAGGTTCCCAGTGGGGGAGGCGCAGACACACAGCCTCCCCTGGTGTGATGGCCCTGAGCCTGGCGGTCCCAGAAGTGGTCCTGCCCTGGCCTGTGTGGCTCAGTGGATAGAGCACCAGCCTTCAGACTGAAGGGTCCTGGGTTCGATTCCAGTCAAGGGCACATGCCTGGGTGTGGGCTCCATCCCCAGTAGGGGGCGTGCAGGAGGCAGCCGATCAATGACTCATCATTGAAGTTTCTATCTCTCCCTTCCTCTCTGAAATCAATAAAAATATATTTTAAAAAAAGAGAAGTGGTCCCATCCCACCTTCCTCCCTGTCCCCGTGCGTTCCTGTCGCCCGTCTCAGAGGGGGCTCGCCTGGCGCCGGCGGGCGGCTCGGTGTGTGAGCGTCGCCCGGGCCCCGGGGCACCGGTCGGACTCGCCAGGGCTCAGGCCCCGGCTGCATGGCGGCTGGTCCCCAGCAGGGGGCGCGCAGGAGGCAGCCGATTGATGATGTTTCTCGTCGATGTTTCTATCTCTCCCTTCTCTCTCTCTCAAAAAATAAATCAAAAACATATTTTTTAAAAATAAGAGGGGCCTCGCCCTGCCAAAGCGTCATCCCCGCCCCTTCTGCGCCAGCGAGGCGGGTGGTGGCATTGTTGCCGGCGGACCCTCCGTCCCCGTCTCCTGGGAGGCTCCGCACACGCAGGAAGAGAGGCGCGCGGGGGGCAGGCTGGAAGCGGGGGGCAAGCAGGGCGGGGGTCAGGCAGGGCGGAGGGGCGCAGACCAGGGAGGAAGGAGCCCCTGGGAGGTGGACGAGGCCTGAGTGACCAAAGGAAGTGAGTGCCCCTCCCCGAAGAGGCGATGGGCGGGTGCGGGGTTCTCCTGCTCCAAGCCCCCCCGCCCCCACACCCACGCTGTCTCCATCCCACCCTCCCCGGTCGTCTCCCTGGCACTCCGGGTGTCTCGCCTAGCACCTCGGGGAGGGGCCCCCCGCAGCCTCGGGAGCGCCGGCCCCGAGCGCCTCCTGGCGACCCGGGCGCGTAAGTGAGCCGCGCCCTGGGCGCCCCGCTCGCCGCCAGGGGGCACGCCCGGCCCGGCCTCTGCCGTCATCAGGGCTGCAGGGCCGTGCGGGTGAAGCCGGGGCTGCCGTGGCGGCGGGGCTCGGCTCGGCTCCCGGTGGCGGGAACCTGCCCGGGACGGCGGGGCGGGGCGGGCGGCCGCCGCCTCCAGGCGGAAGCTCGGCTGCTCCCCCGAGGACACAGGTGCGGCCGCGGGTGGGCCCCGCCTGCAGGTGCGCCCGGAGTTCAGGGCGTCTGACCCGCCGGGCGGCCCCCCTCACGGACACGCGGCTGGGAGTGTCACCTCCCAACGGGATGAGCCTGCGCGTGTCCGGCACAGCGTGTGCGCTTCCGGAGAGGATGCCACCCCTTCCCCCGAGTCCGAGAGGGATTTTGGGTTTGGTCTGGGGCCGAAGCGGGCGGAACAACGTCCCTAGGAGCCCGCCATCCCACGGACGGACGCCAGAGGGCGCCACCCCTCCGCCCGCCTCCCTCGGGGAAATTCGCTCGGAAGCACATCAAGGTGAACCGATCCAAAGGGGACCGCGCCCCCGCCAGGAGAGGGCACCCCCCCGCCCCCCCCCCTCCCCGGGACACCTGAGCCTGCGCAACGGTTCTCAACCTGTGTGTCGCGACCCCTTTGGCAGTGGAACGACCCTTTCACAGGGGTCGCCTAAGACCATCCTGCGTATCAGATATTTACATGACGATTCATCACAGTAGCAACATGACAGTTATGAAGTAGCAACGCAAAGAATTTTATGGTTGGGTCACAACATGAGGAACTGTATTTAAAGGGCCAGAAGGTTGAGAACCACTGCAAGGTCAGTGGCCAGTCTGGGGGTGGGGCGATTGACTGGACACTTCGGGGAGACTGAGTCACAGAAGGAATCGCTGGGCAGTGTGGCCTCTGCCGTGGCTCGCTAATGACCCGAGAACCGCAGCATAAAAGGACATTGAGCGTCGGCCGGTGTGGCTCAGTGGATAGAGCATCAGCCTGCGGACTGAAGGGTCCTGGGTTCGATTCGGGTCAAGGCACATGCCCAGGTTGTGGGCTCCGTCCCCAGCAGGGGGCGTGCAGCAGGCAGCTGATCAATGATTCTCTCTCAGCATTGATGATTATGTCTCTCCCTCTCCCTTCCTCTCTGAAGTTAATAAAAATATATATTTTTAAATCTGAGGAATGAGGGGGTGCAGAGGGGACAGGAGAGTGTGTCCAGGAGGTGGTAGTGAGGTGGGAGGGGACTGGGAAGGGGGGCAGGAGGGTGCCCGTCGGTAACTTAGCCAGGCCCTCATTCCGAGGGCTGTGTTCTGACCCTGAGGCCCCAGGTGCAGCCGCTAACACGCGGGCTGTGGTGCGCGGGGGGGGGGGGGGGGGGGGTTCCGCCTGTGCCTGGTGGCGCTTGCCCTGCGCTGGGAGCGGTGAGCCTCTGCTCCCTCAGGCACATGTCCCCTCACTCTCCAGAGGCTGGGAGCAGAGCTGCGCAGGCGGGGCTGGGTCCTGCGTGGGATGATGGACGGGGCAAGGGTCAGGGCTGGCTCCCGGAAGCGGGGGGGGGCAGGAGCTGATTGGAGAGCTGATGGGTCCCAGGTGCTGCCACGGACATGTAGGGTCATAGTGCAGAGGGCACTGGGGGCACACCCCCTCTACACTGCCCTGAGCCCGCCTGCCCCCACCATCTCACACACATAACACACACACACACACACACACACGCACATGTGGCATTGGCCAGCCCAGACGGGCGCCCACACCCTCCTTCCAGGGCCCTGTCTGCTGCCTCAGCTGCCTTCCTCCCACTCGCTCCTGGAGGGTCTGGCCCTTCCCCACCACCTGCCGCCCCAGTTCTGGAGGTTCCGTAGGCTCTGGAGGTTCTGTAGGCTCTGGAGGTTCTGGAGGCTCTGGAGGTTCTGTAGGTTCTGTAGGCTCTGTAGGCTCTGTAGGCTCTGGAGGCTCTGGAGGTTCTGTAGGCTCTGTAGGCTCTGTAGGCTCTGTAGGCTCTGTAGGTTCTGTAGGTTCTGTAGGCTCTGTAGGTTCTGTAGGCTCTGTAGGCTCTGTAGGCTCTGTAGGTTCTGTAGGCTCTGTAGGTTCTGTAGGCTCTGTAGGTTCTGTAGGTTCTGTAGGTTCTGTAGGTTCTGTAGGCTCTGTAGGCTCTGTAGGTTCTGTAGGCTCTGTAGGCTCTGTAGGCTCTGAGGTTCTGTAGGCTCTGGAGGTTCTGTAGGCTCTGTAGGTTCTGTAGGCTCTGTAGGTTCTGTAGGCTCTGTAGGTTCTGTAGGCTCTGGAGGTTCTGTAGGCTCTGTAGGTTCTGTAGGCTCTGTAGGTTCTGTAGGCTCTGTAGGTTCTGTAGGTTCTGTAGGTTCTGTAAGCTCTGTAGGCTCTGGAGGTTCTGTAGGCTCTGGAGGTTCTGTAGGCTCTGTAGGCTCTGTAGGCTCTGTAGGCTCTGGAGGTTCTGTAGGCTCTGTAGGTTCTGTAGGCTCTGTAGGTTCTGTAGGCTCTGTAGGCTCTGTAGGCTCTGTAGGTTCTGTAGGCTCTGTAGGCTCTGTAGGCTCTGTAGGCTCTGTAGGTTCTGTAGGCTCTGTAGGCTCTGGAGGTTCTGTAGGCTCTGTAGGTTCTGTAGGCTCTGTAGGTTCTGTAGGCTCTGTAGGCTCTGTAGGTTCTGTAGGCTCTGTAGGCTCTGTAGGTTCTGTAGGCTCTGTAGGTTCTGTAGGTTCTGTAGGCTCTGTAGGCTCTGTAGGTTCTGTAGGTTCTGTAGGCTCTGTAGGCTCTGTAGGCTCTGGAGGTTCTGTAGGCTCTGTAGGCTCTGTAGGTTCTGTAGGTTCTGTAGGCTCTGGAGGTTCTGTAGGCTCTGTAGGCTCTGTAGGCTCTGGAGGTTCTGGAGGTTCTGGAGGTTCTGTAGGCTCTGTAGGTTCTGTAGGCTCTGTAGGCTCTGTAGGTTCTGTAGGCTCTGTAGGTTCTGTAGGTTCTGTAGGCTCTGTAGGCTCTGTAGGCTCTGTAGGTTCTGTAGGCTCTGTAGGCTCTGTAGGCTCTGTAGGTTCTGTAGGCTCTGTAGGTTCTGTAGGCTCTGGAGGTTCTGTAGGTTCTGTAGGCTCTGTAGGTTCTGTAGGCTCTGTAGGTTCTGTAGGCTCTGGAGGTTCTGTAGGTTCTGTAGGCTCTGGAGGTTCTGTAGGCTCTGGAGGTTCTGTAGGTTCTGTAGGTTCTGTCGGCTCTAGGCTCTGTAGGCTCTGTAGGCTATGGAGGTTCTGTAGGCTCTGTAGGCTCTGTAGGCTCTGTAGGCTCTGTAGGTTCTGTAGCTTCTGTAGGTTCTGTAGCTTCTGTAGGCTCTGTAGGCTCTGTAGGTTCTATAGGTTCTGTAGGCTCTGTAGGCTCTGGAGGTTCTGTAGGCTCTGGAGGTTCTGTAGGCTCTGGAGGTTCTGTAGGTTCTGTAGGCTCTGTAGGTTCTGTCGGCTCTGTAGGCTCTGTCGGCTCTGTAGGCTCTGGAGGTTCTGTAGGTTCTGGAGGTTCTGTAGGCTCTGGAGGTTCTGGAGGTTCTGGAGGTTCTGGAGGTTCTGGAGGCTCTGGAGGTTCTGGAGGCTCTGGAGGCTCTGTAGGCTCTGTAGGCTCTGGAGGTTCTGGAGGTTCTGGAGGTTCTGTAGGCTCTGGAGGTTCTGGAGGTTCTGTAGGCTCTGTAGGTTCTGGAGGTTCTGTAGGCTCTGGAGGTTCTGTAGGTTCTGGAGGTTCTGGAGGTTCTGTAGGCTCTGTAGGTTCTGTCGGCTCTGTAGGCTCTGTCGGCTCTGTAGGCTCTGGAGGTTCTGTAGGTTCTGGAGGTTCTGTAGGCTCTGGAGGTTCTGGAGGTTCTGTAGGCTCTGTAGGTTCTGGAGGTTCTGTAGGCTCTGGAGGTTCTGTAGGTTCTGGAGGTTCTGGAGGCTCTGGAGGTTCTGGAGGTTCTGGAGGTTCTGGAGGCTCTGGAGGCTCTGGAGGTTCTGGAGGCTCTGTAGGCTCTGGAGGTTCTGTAGGCTCTGTACGCTCTGTAGGCTCTGTAGGTTCTGTAGGTTCTGGAGGCTCTGTAGGCTCTGTAGGCTCTGGAGGTTCTGTAGGCTCTGTAGGTTCTGTAGGTTCTGTAGGCTCTGTAGGCTCTGTAGGTTCTGTAGGTTCTGTAGGTTCTGTAGGCTCCGTAGGTTCTGTAGGCTCCATAGGCTCTGTAGGTTCTGTAGGTTCTGTAGGTTCTGTAGGCTCTGTAGGTTCTGTAGGCTCTTTAGGTTCTGTAGGTTCTGTAAGCTCTGTAGGCTCTGGAGGCTCTGTAGGCTCTGTAGGTTCTGTAGGCTCTGTAGGTTCTGTAGGCTCTGGAGGTTCTGTAGGCTCTGTAGGCTCTGGAGGCTCTGTAGGCTCTGTAGGCTCTGTAGGCTCTGGAGGCTCTGTAGGTTCTGTAGGCTCTGTAGGCTCTGTAGGCTCTGTAGGCTCTGTAGGTTCTGTAGGCTCTGTAGGCTCTGTAGGCTCTGTAGGTTCTGTAGGCTCTGTAGGCTCTGTAGGCTCTGGAGGCTCTGGAGGCTCTGGAGGCTCTGTAGGTTCTGTAGGCTCTGTAGGCTCTGTAGGTTCTGTAGGCTCTGTAGGCTCTGTAGGCTCTGTAGGCTCTGTAGGCTCTGTAGGTTCTGTAGCTTCTGTAGGTTCTGTAGCTTCTGTAGGCTCTGTAGGCTCTGTAGGTTCTATAGGCTCTGTAGGCTCTGTAGGCTCTGGAGGTTCTGTAGGCTCTGGAGGTTCTGTAGGTTCTGTAGGCTCTGTAGGCTCTGACGGCTATGTAGGCTCTGTCGGCTCTGTAGGCTCTGGAGGTTCTGGAGGTTCTGGAGGTTCTGGAGGCTCTGGAGGTTCTGGAGGTTCTGGAGGTTCTGGAGGCTCTGGAGGCTCTGGAGGCTCTGTAGGTTCTGTAGGTTCTGTAGGCTCTGTAGGTTCTGGAGGTTCTGTAGGCTCTGGAGGCTCTGTAGGTTCTGGAGGCTCTGGAGGTTCTGGAGGTTCTGGAGGTTCTGGAGGTTCTGGAAGTTCTGGAGGCTCTGGAGGCTCTGTAGGCTCTGTAGGTTCTGTAGCTTCTGTAGGTTCTGTAGCTTCTGTAGGCTCTGTAGGCTCTGTAGGTTCTATAGGTTCTGTAGGCTCTGTAGGCTCTGGAGGTTCTGTAGGCTCTGGAGGTTCTGTAGGCTCTGGAGGTTCTGTAGGTTCTGTAGGCTCTGGAGGTTCTGTAGGCTCTGTAGGCTCTGTAGGCTCTGGAGGTTCTGTAGGTTCTGGAGGTTCTGGAGGCTCTGGAGGTTCTGGAGGCTCTGGAGGTTCTGGAGGCTCTGGAGGCTCTGGAGGCTCTGTAGGCTCTGTAGGTTCTGTAGGCTCTGTAGGTTCTGGAGGTTCTGTAGGCTCTGGAGGTTCTGTAGGTTCTGTAGGCTCTGGAGGTTCTGGAGGCTCTGGAGGTTCTGGAGGTTCTGGAGGTTCTGGAGGCTCTGGAGGTTCTGGAGGTTCTGTAGGCTCTGTAGGCTCTGGAGGTTCTGTAGGCTCTGTAGGCTCTGTAGGCTCTGTAGGTTCTGTAGGTTCTGTAGGTTCTGGAGGCTCTGTAGGTTCTGTAGGCTCTGGAGGTTCTGTAGGCTCTGTAGGCTCTGTAGGTTCTGTAGGTCGCTTCTCAGAGGAACTGTCCACAGATCAAAGGCGCCAGCGGCCGCGCGAGGCTCTGTGTCAGTCACGCTGTGAGCAGGCAGGGTTTTCTCAAAGCAAAGCAGAGTTTCTGGGACGGTGGAGGCGGCCAGGGTGGGGAGCTGATTTGGGGGAGCACGGGGATTTGGGGGGACACCCATCCGCTTCCCCTCACAGCCTGCTGCATGAACATGAGGAATACGCTGAGAGCACAAGGGAGAACGTGTGGCTCGAGGGTTTATATCCAGAGAAACTGACAAGCTGGCTTCAGCCCAGTGACCCGGGGATTTAGTTCTATGAGTGGTTCCCTCGGAATCGGAGGGAGGAAAGTCTGCGAGAACCGGGTGGGCGACAGGGCGCTGCGGGGGGACTGCTGTGGGTGTGGGTGTGGGCGTGGCTGTGGGTGTGGGTGTGGCTGTGGCTGTGGCTGTGGCTGTGGCTGTGGGTGTGGGTGTGGGGGGCTGACACAATCCGCAGTGACTCTGCTTGGACAACATGGACCGGCACAGCCACAACGCAAAGAGAGGGCACAATGGACTGGAATGCACTCAGGAGCTTGAGGTGGGCGATGGGTGGTGGCTTCGGGGTTGCTACCCTGAGACTAGTGTGTCTATGGGTGGGGATGAAATAAGTGAGCAATCACAAGATCCCTAAATTCTAAAAATCCCTGACTTTTCTTCCTCCTGTGCCCCAGGATTCTCGGTGCGGGAGATGAAATACAGAAGCGCATGTGACCTCATTGGAAATGGGGTCTTTGTGGGAGCAATTAAGGGGAGGGTTGAGGTTGAGACCATCTGGGATTAGATTTTAAATCCAATGGGAGTCCTTATAAGAGAGAGAAAGGGGCCAAAACCGGTTTGGCTCAGTGGATAGAGCGTTGGCCTGCGGACTGAAGGGTCCCAGGTTCGATTCTGGTCAAGGGCATGTACCTGGGTTGCGGGCACATCCCCAATGGGGGATGTGCAGGAGGCGGCTGATCGATGTTTCTCTCTCATCGATGTTTCTGACTCTCTATCTCTCTCCCTTCCTCTCTGTAGAAAATCAATAAAATATATTTTTTTAAAAAAAAAAAGAGAGAGAGAAAAGGACCCACAGGCCTCGGGGGAAGATGAAGGCAGGGGTTGGAGGGATGGGGCTACAAGCCAAGGAATGCAGGAGCCCCCCCAAAACTTGAGGGGAGGAGGAAGAATGCGCCCCTAGAGCCCACGGAGGGGTCTCAGCCCTGCCGGCACCCTGATTGCAGCTCCTGGCCTCCAGGACTGTGGGACATTCATCTCTGATGTTCCCAGCCAGGTGTTTGGGGTCATTTGTCACCGAAGCTGGGGAAGCTGTACCACCAGCAGCACTCTGGCTGGATCTCACTGTCTCACGCCCATCACAGGGTGACTTGTCCTCAAACCTGTGGTCCCTACTCCTCCCCAGGGCCATTCCCTTCCTCCACCGCAAAATCCTGCTCTCCTCCTCCCTGGGATGATAGATAAATGGATGGAAGGATAGATAGATGGATAGATAGGTAGATAGATAGATAAATAGTAGATAGATAGACGATGGATGGATAGATAGATAGATGATGGATAGATAATAGATGATAGATAGATGGATAAATAGGTAGATAGGTGGTAGATGATAGATAAATAGATGGATAGATAGATGATAGGTAGATAGGTAGACAGGTAGATGATAGATATAGATAGATGGATAGATGATAGATAGATAGATAGATAGATAGATAGATAGTAAATAGACAGGCAGATGATAGATGGATAGATGATAGATAGATAGATAGATGATGGGTCGATAGATAGATGGACAGACAGACAGGGCAGGCAGATGACAGGCGCTCTGGAGCTCTAGTGTCTGTACAACTGTATGTCTACGAGTCCCACTCAGCCTCAGAAGAAAGCCTGCCCGCGCGGGACCAGCTGTGGGCATCTGCTGGGCCTTGTCCTCCATCTGCTGGGCCGTGTCCTCCGTCTGCTGGGCCGTGTCCTCACCGTCTGCTGGGCCGTATCCTCCGTCTGCTGGGCCGTGTCCTCCCCGTCTGCTGGGCCGTGTTCTCCGTCTGCTGGGCCGTGTCCTCCGTCTGCTGGGCCGTGTCCTCCCCGTCTGCTGGGCCGTGTCCTCCGTCTGCTGGGCCTTGTCCTCCCAGTCTGCTGGGCCGTGTCCTCCCCGTCTGCTGGGCCGTGTCCTCCGTCTGCTGGGCCGTGTCCTCCGTCTGCTGGGCCGTGCACTCCGTCTGCTGGGCTGTGTCCTCCGTCTGCTGGGCCTTGTCCTCCCCGTCTGCTGGGCCGTGTCCTCCCCGTCTGCTGGGCCGTGTCCTCCGTCTGCTGGGCCTTGTCCTCCCCGTCTGCTGGGCCTTGTCCTCCGTCTGCTGGGCCGTGTCCTCCGTCTGCTGGGCCTTGTCCACTCTGTCTGCTGGGCCGTGTCCTCCGTCTGCTGGGCCGTGTCCTCCGTCTGCTGGGCCTTGTCCTCCCCGTCTGCTGGGCCGTGTCCTCCGTCTGCTGGGCCTTGTCCTCCGTCTGCTGGGCCTTGTCCTCCCCGTCTGCTGGGCCGTGTCCTCCGTCTGCTGGGCCTTGTCCTCCGTCTGCTGGGCCTTGTCCTCCGTCTGCTGGGCCGTGTCCACTCTGTCTGCTGGGCCTTGTCCTCCCCGTCTGCTGGGCCGTGTCCTCCGTCTGCTGGGCCTTGTCCTCCCCGTCTGCTGGGCCGTGTCCTCCGTCTGCTGGGCCTTGTCCTCCGTCTGCTGGGCCTTGTCCTCCCCGTCTGCTGGGCCGTGTCCTCCCCGTCTGCTGGGCCGTGTCCTCCCCGTCTGCTGGGCCTTGTCCTCCCCGTCTGCTGGGCCGTGTCCTCCATGTGCTGGGCCGTGTCCTCCGTCTGCTGGGCCTTGTCCTCCGTCTGCTGGGCCTTGTTCTCCGTCTGCTGGGCCGTGTCCTCCCCGTCTGCTGGGCCGTGTCCTCCGTGTGCTGGGCCTTGTTCTCCGTCTGCTGGGCCTTGTCCTCCGTCTGCTGGGCTGTGTCCGCTCCGTCCGTGCTGCTGGCGCCTTCCCCACTCCTTTGTGTCTCTGGCTCGTGTGTTGCCACCGCTCTCAGAATTGGAGGGCTGAGGCTCGGTAACCATGGTGACTCCTGCGCGCCCGGGGACAGTCGGAGATCAGCCAGTCGCCCGTCTCCTTCCCAGCCCTGCCCCCTCACACACACCAGCCGCCCCTCGAGGCCTCCCCTGGGCCGAGACCCCTCGGAGGTGACTGCTTGTCTGTCTGTCCATCCTGGAGTCTGTCCACCTCATTGTCCGGCTGGGGCAGACGTGTTCCTCGGGTCCCCACGGGAGGGGACAGGGCCCCGCGTTTCCCCTCAGGCCAGGGAGCTATGGGAGGCGGCAGCGGGAGGAAGGGGTGGACAGGAAGTGCTGACCTGGGGCTCCCGCCCCTCCCCCGGCGCCGCCACCCATTCCGGTCAGCACCCATCAGACAACCCTCCTCTCACTGACTCCTGGCTCACGACTTACCCAACTCCTTCTCTCCATTTCTATTCTACACCTTCATTCAAAATACCCACTGCCTGCAGGGCTGGCCCGGGACCTGCTCCTGGGTCTCTGTCCATGGCCGGGGCTGGTCTGCTCCCAAAGGGCAGCTCCCCTGCAGCCCTCCTGGGGAGTGGGAGCGGGGGGCGGGGGTGGCTGAAAGGTTGAAGGTTCGGTTCCTCCTTGGGCTGCAGGCTCGATCCCCGGTAGGGGGTGTGCAGGAGACAGACGACCAATGTTCCTCTCATTGATGTTCCTCTCTCTGTAGCCTTCCTTTCTCTCTCTATAAATCAATTAAAAATTTTTTAGCCGAAACCGGTTTGGCTCAGTGGATAGAGCGTCGGCCTGCGGACTGAAGGGTCCCAGGTTCGATTCCGGTCAAGGGCATGTACCTGGGTTGCGGGCGCATCCCCAGTAGGGAGTGTGCAGGAGGCAGCTGATCGATGTTTCTCTCTCATCGATGTTTCTAACTCTCTATCTCTCTCCCTTCCTCTCTGTAAAAAATCAATAAAATATATATTTAAAAAAATTTTTTTAAATTAGCCTGGCTGACATGGCTCAGTGGTTCAGCGTTGACCTATGAACCAGGAGGTCACAGTTCAATTCCTGATCAGAGCACATGCCCGGGTTGCGGGTTCGATCTCCAGTGCGGGGGGCACGGGAGGCAGCTGATCGATGGTTCTCTCTCATCATGATGTTTCTCTCTCTCTCTCCCCCTCTCCTTTCTTCTCTGAAATAAATTTTAAAAAACTGTATTTTAAAAAATTAAACAAGCAACACAAATACTGAGCAAGGAGGGTCAGGATGCTTCCTTTGTGGTTATCGGGCCTCGTGCCTTGGAATCTAAGAGACCCGCTGACAGTGGCAGGAGGAGGAGATGGGCTGGACAGCACGGAGCCCCGCTCTGGCTGCTGTGCGCTCTGCGGCTGCCCCCCCCCCCCCGCCCCCTCTGCAGATCGGTGCTAGTCCCTGCGCTGTGCCCCTGCGATTCGGAAACTCCCTTCTGCAGCCTCCCGCCCGCTCGGTACCTGGTTTCAGTTCCACCAGGGAGACAGGTCCAGACGTCACCAAGGAGAAGAGCTATGGGAGCACGGGCAGCGCCCGGCCTGCCAGCCCAGGCGCAGCCCCTCCCCACATGAGCGCCCCTCTCAGGCAAACAGGTGACTCCATTCCTCTACGAGTGTTCTCTCCGGCCCCTCTGCCAGGCTGGTCGATGCGGAATCCATCTTCTCTCCCAGCGTCGTGTCCAATCGAGGGGCCACGTGTGTGGGCACCTGCCAGGGCCCCCTCGCCCATGACCGTGCTGAGGCCTTGCTCCTCAGGACCCACCCCCTCCCCTCTGCCCAGGGGGTCCCTCCCTCCCTCTTCTCCCTCCCCCCTCTCCCTTCCTTTCTAAAAGTGTGTTGTTGGCTGTTTGTTTTTATTCATTTCAGAGAGGAAGGGAGGGGGAGAGAGAAACATCAATGATGAGAGAGAATCACTGATCAGCTGCCTCCTCGCCCCACACTGGGATGGAGCCCGCAACCCGGGCCTGTGCCCCGACCGGGAATCCAACTGTGACCTCCTGGCTCCTAGGTCGACGCTCAAGCTCAACCACGGAGCCCGCCGGCCGGGCTAGAGAGCAGGGCCTCTCCAGAGACTCGCTCCCTCTGTCTTGGCGTTTGTGTCCGAGATGCCCTGGCACAGTGGGCAGAGGATCCAGCGAGCAAGGGCCCAGCCCACCCGTTGTCTGCCCTGCGAACCCCTCACCCCCTCACCCCCTCACCCCCTCGCCCCCTCCCTCATCGTCCTGCTTAAATGGTCCTCCTGTGTATGGGGGGCGGGGGGTAGGTACTGAGGGAAGGGTGCCGTGAAGAAAATGAAAACACCGCTCACCACACCAGAAACGACAGCTCCCACGGAAAGGAAGGGGAGGGGTCCCACTAACGACACCACACAGCGATGAGCTGCCAGCGACACACGTGCCCGTGAAGACACAGGACGTGTCCCCGGCCCTGAGACTGTGCAGAGGGATCTGAGGAGCCCGAGTGCGAGACGCGCTGCGTCAAGGTCCTACGGGGAGACGTCACGCTTCCTTCCCCAACCCATCCCCACAGGCGTGAAACCCCAGGAGAAGCTCAGAGCGCGTCCTTCTGGGGCTGGACAGAGCGGCTCCCCACTTCACCTGCAGGCCCCGCCCGGCTCAGGGGTTGAAACAAGAGGTTCACATTCGATTCTCTGTCGGGGCGCATGCCTGGGCTGCGGGCTGGGTCCCCAGTAGGGGGTGTGCAGGAGGCAGCTGACCCATGGTTCTCTCTCCCTCTCCCTCTCCCTTCCCCTCTGAAATCAATGAAGACATAGCCTTTAAGAAAGAAAACTAGAGTCTTTCCATAGCTAAGGGCAGAGGTGTTAAGATCCGAAACCCAGGATCCGTAAAAGGACAATTAGATCCAACCACGTGGGACCTGACAACGTGCCTATAGACACAGTGACGACAAGTCAAAGACACTGGAAATAGTTGCAAAACGCCTGCCACGGGGAAGACTGCGTTCCTGATACACAACGCGGCCTGCGGACCAATCAGAAAAGACCGACACCACCGAGGGGTGACCCCGGGCACGACCCCAGGCACGTCGGGCTGTTACGGAAGCAGCACCACGGCTGACACACACGCAACACGGCCACTCGCACTAATAATTTTTCAAACAGCAATTCGATGAGAGTCTGGTTTTGTCCCCCAGCCGGGCAGACACTCCTAGAGTCGGATCACGTGCATTGCTGGGGGGGGGGGGGTAGGGTGGGGGGCGGGGAGGCGGAGGGGACGGGGACTGGAACCTGACACAGCCTCCTTCCAGGCGTCTATTTATTTATTTTTTAGTCCTCACCTGAGGATATTTTTCCATTGGTTTTTAGAGAGAGGAGGAGCAGTGGTTGAGCGTTGCCGGTTCGATTCCCGGTCAGGGCACAGGCCCGGGTTGCGAGGTCCACCCCCAGTAGGGGGCGTGCAGGAGGCAGCGATCGATGATTCTCATCCTTGATGTTTCTAACTCTTTCTCCCTCTCCCTTCCTCTCTGACATCAAGGAAAATGTATTTTTAAAAGCTGGGAGCTTTTCCCTTTTCCTGTTGTAAACCCTTCCCTGAAATAGTAAGTTCAGCACAGAGACGGGCATCTCAGTTGGACTGCACGGTCCCAGGGTCAGGCCGGTGTCGGTTTTCCCGGGACCTCCGGCGCCCCGCGCTCCTCGCAGCTGCCAGCGTCTCTCCACACGCCCCTGGGCGAGCTGCCCTGGGCCCCGCCCACCACACGCGGTGGGCAGCGCACTTGACTGAGGTTGGGGTGGGTGGGATGGGGTGCCTCGCAGAGCCGACTTGGAGCAGAGTGCAGGTGACCCGGCTGCGTCCCTATGCCATTGTCACGGGCCGGAGATGGACGCCAGTCTCCAGGGGCCGCGCTGTCCTCTACGCTCACTCCCCCTGGGCCCCTGCCCCTCTCTAGGGCTCATCAGCGGAGTGGGGGTGGGAGGCCAGGGGCGGCTCTTAGTGGAACCATTGTCCTTTCCACGGAGCCCAGGACCCCAAGGGACCAGGGCCTGGGGCAGCCACACAGGAAGGAGGAAGAGCTGGACAAAGTCCTGACCCCAGAGGGAGCCTGGAGTGGCCGCCCAGCGTCCCCCAGCTAACAAGGTGAGCCACACGGCCAGGGGGCGCGAGAGGCTGAGCTGGCCTCGATGCAGGGACGGGGCCCGGACCACGGCTGGAGCAGGAAGGGCACCTGACTGACCTCCAGGGTCCTCCCCACCCCCTCCCACCCAAATGCCCCAGTCCCTCCGTGCCACCCACAGGATCCCATCCACGGCAGCGCCCCCTAGGGGGGGCGGGCTGGGAATCTCTGGTTCAGAGGCGGAGTCGGGTGTGCGGGTGCGTGTGCCGGCCTCACACATGCTGACGGGACCCGGGGCGTGAGCGTGTGAATACGTGAGTGTGGGTGTGGATCGGTGTCCACGCTGCAGGCGTGGCAGGCTGTGTGTGCCACTGTATCTGTGTGTGGGCCGTGAGTCTACACACCTGTACGCAGCTGCCGCCCACGGTGTGCACACCTGTGACCTGGTTCATCTGGCTTTACCCTCCCCCACCCCTTGCTCCCAGCCTCCCCAGGCCCAGCAGCCCAGCACCATGGCCCCCAGAGCCCACCCGCCCGCCCGGTGCCCGCCTGCCTGGCACCACCTGCTCTCCCTCAGCACCTCCCTCCCAACCCTGCCGGGAGCCCCACCGCCCAGGCTCAGACCCAGGTCTCCAGACTCAGAAGTGACTTTATTTCTGTAGAAGAGGCTCACATCTGGGCTGCTGAGCAGGGCCTGGCTTGGCCCAGCTTCCCCTCAGAGACCTGGGAGCCCCAGCCCCCTGCCCTCACCCCCAGGCCCCTTGCCCACCCGACGGACGATGGGCGCGTGTCCTGGAGGTGACCAGCTGGCTGGGACTCAGAACTGGTGGAGAGACAGAGAGGGGCAAGGGCCACGGACGCGGAGCCGGGCCCAGGCCAGGCGGCCCCAGCCCCAGCCGAGCCAGGCCGAGGCAGGGCAGCCAGGCCCAGGACAAGCTCAGAAGCCCTTGGGGAGGGGGGACCTCAGGGCCCAGCCCCGAGGAGGGTGGGCCCCAGGCTGAGCAGGAGCCCCCCGGCCAGGGCCCAGGCGCTGCCCCCCGGCCCGGGCGCCCCGTTGCACAAATCCTTCTCGCAGCAGTCCACGTCTACTTTCAGGATCCCAGAGTTAATGAAGCCCATTAGGTAGTCTGAGAAGAAGTGCCGCTTGACGAAGTCGCAGGAGGCAGCGCACATCCTGTTCACCGAGTGGTCCTTCCTGCCTGGGGGGGCGGGGGGCTGAAATGGCAGCCCTGCCTGGTCCTCTCAGCCCAGCAGACTGAGGCTCTCACCCACCCGTGCTGCCCCATGGCATGGGAAGGGCCCGGAGGGGCCAGGGCCGGACAGGCGCCTCCCGCTGTCCCACCGCGGCCCTGTGGCACCTCCCGCGCTCCCCCGCCCGCCCGCCACCCCGGCTTACTGCTGCTGGGGTCGGTGATGCGGACGCTGGCGCACACTGTGTCTGAGGGCTGGCACTGCTTCGGGGTGCAGTGGCTGGAGTTGGTGGTCAGTGTGCAGTCCTGGCACCACAGGCCGTGAGCTGGGCAGGCCCGAGGAGGAGGATGACCAGAGGGATTGGGGCCGGGTGGCCAGCCCCCTGCACCCCCACCTGCCTGCTGCCATGTGGCTGTGGCAGCCCGGCACCCCCCGGCCAACAGGGCCAGGGCCAACCAGCGCTGGGAGGGCAGGCCCTGGAGAAGCCGCCTGGCTCCCCGCTAGCTCCCCCGAGGACGCCGCCCCTGCCCCCAGAGGTGCACCCACACCTGAGCTGCCCTCCTGCACCCCACACCCCGCCCCCTCCCAGAGCTCGGTGGGTTCTAAGCTTCTAAGGACCAAGCAGGACTTGCTGGGCGTGTGGATGGGCTCAGAGGGTGAGCGGGTACAGGACCTGCCCTGCACCAGGGGCATCACTGCTGACCAGCCAGCGCGAGGCCCAGAGGAGGAGCGGCCCGAGGGCGCGGGGCGAGGGTCTTGGGGTGAGGGGCGCGGGGCAAGGGCCGGGCTGGGGGCGAGGGGCCCAAGAGGGGGTTGGGTTTGATGGGGGGTCCACCCTGGCTCTCCCGGCGACCTGGCCCAGCGGGTGGGCTGCCCCGGACTCACTGGGCGCAGAGCACAGCAGGGCGGCCAGCAGCACGAGGCCAAGGCCCTTCATGGCTGGGGGCAGCATGCTCCGGGCGGGCCTCGCGAAGGCGTGGGGGCGGCGGGCGGGGTCCTCCGGGGCGCGGGCCTGGCGGGGAGAAGCCCAGTCAGCGGACTCGGCCCCCAGCCGGCCGGCCCGAAGGACCCTCGCCATTTCTGCCTCCAAACGCGACCTCCAGCCACGGATCCACCGGGGTCGCGGGGAGCGCGCACAGCCCCACCCCCGCCCATCCCGCAGGCGTCACCGCCACGGCGTCCCCTCGGCGAGCCCAGGGCTGCCC
Organism: Myotis daubentonii; assembly: GCF_963259705.1. Classification (NCBI taxonomy): domain Eukaryota; kingdom Metazoa; phylum Chordata; class Mammalia; order Chiroptera; family Vespertilionidae; genus Myotis; species Myotis daubentonii. Next base: position 54,009,098 of record NC_081856.1, read on the forward strand.
GCCGGGCACGGGGACAGCCGAGGTGCCCCCCAGCACCTGTGGGAGGGAGGCGGTGTCCGGCGCGTCCTCTCCTGGGGGGCGGGGGCGGTCGGCGCGTCCGGGAGGGAAGGGCCGGGCCAGGTGCGAGCCCGGGCACCTGCCGGCGGGGGGAGGGGCGCACGCCACATCCCCACCCCCACCCCTGGGCTGGGGGGCCGGGAACCCCGCGCAGAGCCCCTCCCGCCCCCGCCCCCGCCCCCGCCCCCGCGCGCGCTTCGGCGCTCACCGCGGGTCGGAGCGTGGAGCGCAGGCCGCGGGTCGGGCGCACTCACATCCCCGGGGCGTCGGCGCTCCGAGGCTCCGGGCGGGCGGGCGCGCGGGCGCGGGGAGCGTGTCCTTCGGTCTCCCTGCGGACCGGAGCCCGGGCGCAGCCTCGTCTTTCGGGGGACGCAGCCGCAGACGCGGACCCCGGCGAGGGGCGGGGCGGGGCGGAGCTGGGCGGGGGCGCGCGGGACGCGGGCGGGGGCGGCGGGCGACGCGCGGCCGGGAGCCGGGGGCTCCGGGGTCCGAGCCTGGCCGCTGTTCGGGGCGTCCTGGGCCTGAGCCAGCGGCGCTGCCCGCCCTCCCGCCCGCTCCCTCCGCCGCCTCCGCGCCCCGCGCCCCGGAGCGGGCGGGAGCCCTCCCCACACTGCTCCGCGCAGGTCCCCTCGGAATTTCTCGGAGGCACGTTTACTGCGAAAGGAAGCGAAACGCACAAAGACGCAGGGAGGGAGGGTGGGGAAGGGAGGGCGCCCAGGTGCGGGTGCAGGTCCCGTTCGGGGCGCGCAGCCCTGGGCCCCTCCCCCCTCCCGCCCCCACCGGTTCCGGTGGTTCCTGGCCGTTCCCTCTGAGCGCCCCTGACGACCCCCCCCCCCACCAAGCAGCCCAGGACTGCCCTCTCCAGCACCCCTCCCCCCCAGGGCCCAGTCTGCCACCCCAGCGGGATATCGAGGCCCCCTGCCGCCGGCTGCGGGCTCAGCTTCGCCTCCGCACCTGGACCCTGGGCCTTACCGCAGCCGCAGCAAACGTGGGGTGGCCCCTTGCGTCCTGCCCCCATTTGTGCTCAGTTCTCCCCGCTGCTGGCCTAGCGCGTCCTGGGCCCCGACAACACGATGGTAAGTTAGACAGACGATTGTCGCCCATGTGTCTCCTGAGATGCGTTCATGGAGCACCTACTGTGTGCTCCAGAGTGGCCGGCAGGCTGGCCGGTGTGGCTCAGTGGTTGAGCATCCTATGAACCAGGAGGTCACGGTTTGATTCCCCATCAGGGCACATGCCCCGGTTGTGGGCTCGATCCCATCAATGATTCTCTCTCATCGTTGATGTTTCTCTCTCTCTCCCTCTCCCTTCCTCTCTGAAATCAATAAAAATATGTTCTAAAAAAACGAACCCTTGATACACATCTCATCCCAGCCTCACAGCTGCCCTGCTCACCGGCCTGTCATCACTCCCGTCTTACGGAGGAGGAAACCCCGCAGCGAGAGGCCGGGCTCCGGCCCACGGTCACGCGGGGACACAGTGGCCAGTGGCGCCACGGGTGTTGGCCTCCGCGCTCCTGCTCCGGAGGAGTGAAGGCAAAGGCGGGCGTGGACAGCTACCCCGACCAGGGACCGCGGCTCCTACAGACTGGACAGACCTCAAACGGGGGCTCCAGGTCAAAACCCCACAAATATCCAAAGAAAATAAGCCTCCGGATGCGACGCAGCCGAAACAGCGGCGCGTGACATGGAAATCCCACCGGCGTTCTAAGGGGAAGGCATGCGATCTGGGGCAGAAAACCGGCCTGCTGCGCGGGTTTGCCATCCATGATCGGGAGGAACGCTATCAAGCTGACCTGCTCCCCTGGGAAAAACGGAACCTCTAGCCGTGAAAAAACATTGCACTGAAATGCAAAGGTCAGCAGCAACCTTGGAAGAAGTGTGCGAAATGGACCCAAGAGGGTTGAGGGATTGTATGGGTTCCTTTACAGGAAATGTCCAGGGTAGAAAAACCCAGCAGAGACACGGAGGAGAGCAGTGCCTGCCCGGGAGAGAGAAAGCTGGGGTCGTGCCTGCAAATGATCAAGGGGGTTCTTTTCCAGAGATGAAAATGTCCTAAAAATACGGAGTGATGATGGCCGCACACGTCCGTGACTGTACTGACAACCACGGAATTGTATACTTTAAAAGGGTGAATTTTATAGGATGTGGATGATATGTCAATAAACGGCAGTTAAAATAAACTCAGCAAATGAGATAGGCAGCAAATTAGACGCAGGTGAAGAGGGAATTTGTGAACTGGAATATAAATCGAAAGACATGACCAAGAATATAGCACAAGGGATAAGGAGGTGGAGACTAGAAAAGCAACGTTGGCCCTAGCTGGTTTGGCTCAGGGGATAGAGGTCCGCCTGCGGACTGAAGGGTCCCGGGTTCCATTCCAGTCAAGGGCACATGCTGGGGTTGTGGGCTCGATCCCCAGTAGGGGGCGTGCAAGAGACAGCCGATCAATGAATCTTTCTCATCACTGATGTTTCTATCTCCCTCTCCCTTCCTCTCTGAAATCAATAAAAAAAAATATTTTTTAAAAAAGAAAGAAAAGAAACATTAATACACAAGAAATAGTGTGCCAAGAGCTAGTAATATCAGTCCCAAAGGACAGAGAGTCAATATTTGAAGACATTATGCCTGAGAATATTCCAGAACTGGTGACGGATCAGTATTTCCAGAGAAGCATAACAGATACTAAGCAGAATAAACAAATAAACAAATAATCCACACCCAGGTATGACATTGTGAAATTGCAAACCACCAAAGGCGAAAGGCCTTTAAACCAGCCCAAAGGGAGGGACCCTGGTCAACGTTAAGGACTGGCAGCAGCATTTCAACAGCAACGACCACAGCCCAAAGCCGGTGACATCGTGCCTTTAACGTGCTCGGGAGGAAGCAGCTGAGATTAGCATTGAGCGGAGCAGATGGCCTTCTGTGGTGTTGGTGGGCCGCACCCAATCAGGTGAAGGGCTGAAGGAACCGGAGACTGACGGCCCCTGGGCAAGAGGGAATGCCGCCAGCAGGCGGCCTTTGAACCTGAGCTGAAACGTTGGCTCTTCCTGACTCCCCTGGCTGCTGGCCACACAACGACCTGCAGATGTGGGACGCGCCAGCCTGCATCGCGGCCCGAGCCAGTTCCTGATCGCTGATCACTGACCTTGAAGCCATTCCCAAGTTCTTTCTACTTTGTCCAAGACACTGCGGGCCATAAATGGTGCCGTTTTAAGCCCCTACCTTTTGGGGTTATCTGTTATTCGGCAAAAGAGCATACGGGCGGGCAGGGCATGACGGGGGGCCTGGCGTGGGCATGACAGGTGGTGGCGGGGGGCCCGACGGGGGCAGTAGGAGCAGAAGCCTGGTGTCCAAAGAGATGTAATGTCTCAGGAGGTGGGGCCGGCCCCTGGGGAATGCAGCTCTGGGCCCCAGAGAGTGGAGACCTGGGCTCTCCCACGCTGGGCTTAGTTGCCAAGGAAACAGAGATTCCTATCCCGTTTCCAAGCTACTCTGCCTCCCTCCCTCACACGTGGGTCAGCCTCAGCCTATCAGGGCTGTGCAAACAGGAATGACAATCTGTCACAATTAGCAACAGAAAGGGCTTTCTTTCAGGGGCGCAGAGCCCCGTGAGTCCCTGTGTGGGCCTGGCCCCTGCAGGCCCACGGCTCCTCCGGCCTGACCTCCCTCTTCCCAGCCTGACCTGCCCAGGTGCCCAGATCCTGGCCAGGGCACCGGGATCTTGCCCTGACAGGTGCCGCTCTGGCAAGTTGCCCGAAGCCTGGGGCGCCTCTGGGGCCGTGGCCCACGTCTGATGCTGTGCTCAGGGTCCATGACCATGGGCGCGCGCGGCCCACAGCACAGCCTCTCCCAGGCGTCAGGACCAGGGACAGTGTCAGAGGCCATGGCTCTCCAGCCATTGGCCAGGCATCTGGGGCTCAGAAGCCCAGAGTACAGGCCTCTGGGTCGGGCCCTGGCGGGAAAGGGCCGAGGCTGGGGTCCCGGGAGAGGTGCAGCTGAGCTCCCCACCCGGTATTTGTGGGGATGCCATCAGATTCCCCCCACTCCTCGGAGACTGGGGGTGTGGCTGGCGGCTGCGTGAGGAAGGACTGCTCCCCAAAAGACCGACAGCGTGGCTCACCGAGGGGCAAGCCAAGGGCCAGCAGGGACATCTGTCACCCGCACAGCACGTTTCCTGCCGGGCTGCCGGGCTCCCAGACGGAGACCATCCCTGGCCCCGGGGGGCCCTGGAATAGTGAGGGGTGGGATGTGTGCTGGGCTGAATGCTGCCCCCAAAAGAGACCCAAATCCTCACCCCAGGCCTGGGATTGTGACCTTATTGAAAGGAGGGTTGCCGGCTGGCGGGGCTCAGTGGTTGAGCGTCGACCTATGAACCAGGAAGTCACAGGTTCGATTCCGGGCGGGCTCCATCCGCAGTGTGGGGTGTGCAGGAGGCAGCCGATCCATGGTTCTCTTTCATCATTGATGTTTTTGTCTCTCTCCCCCTGCCTCTCTGAAATCAATAAAAATATATTTTAAAAAGAAAGAAAAAAGGGTCTTTGCAGATGGGATTACGTTACGGACCCGGAGATGAACCCCTGGGGTCCCCATAAGGGAAAGGGGAGGGCGCCGCCTGCAGACGGAGGCGAGGACCTCCCCTCCCCATCCCTTCTCTGAATCATGCTCTCCCCCTGACCCCCGGAGAGCACAGAAGCACCTTGCAAACCTGAGGGTCGAGGGTCGAGGTGTGGAGCAGAGCTGTGGGCACCACGAGTGGCCGTGCGAGGGGCTGGCGAGGTGAAGCAGAGGGAAGGGCATTGGGGGGAGGAGGTCGCCGAGGGGCGCGGCCAGGACAGGTGGGGGTGACCTGCCACCGAGAGGACATAGAGGAGGGGGCGTGGGGGTGGGGGTAGGGGCTGGGCAGGAATCACCCGGAGGGCACCTCGGAGCAAAGACGGGCCCTTCCAGCCGAAAGCACAGAACTCAGAGATTTTCACCACCTTCATCACAATGTGAGACATGCAGAGGGGACAGGCTCCACCGGCAGGACACAGCGCCCTGGGGAGAACGCCGTGTCCGCTGGGGGCGAAGGGAACGACTCGGATAAAGACGGCCCGCAGCCACGGCGACTCCATATGACCCATTCTGTGCAGATGCTGCCCCCACGCACCCGCAGATCCCAGGAGACGCTGGGAATGCACGGCTACTGCACCTCACGTTCGCAGGAGCGATGGGTGGAAAGAGGGAGCGCAGGAGTCGGTGAAACGCAGGCCCGCAGGGAGCAGTGGGCGCCGGGCCCCGGGGAGGGAGCTGGAGGTCTGGGAGGCAGCACTAGGGGCATCTGTTTGGGCAGCTCAATGCCCGCCTCCGGGGCTCTGTGGTGCCCTCGTCTCTGCTCTGGCTTCAGTCTATCAGCTTCCTCCCTCTCCCAGGTCCTTCAGGGCCCCCTGGCTCCTGGCTGCCCAGAACTGGGGGGGCAGGTCTGCTTCCCTGGGGCGGGGGGATTCCTAAACCTCCTGGAAGCCTCCACTAGAGGCTCTGTGCACCCTTGCGCCCCGCTGCCCCCTTGGTGTCTGGAGCCCTTGAACCTGTGGCTGAGGCGGAGCCCCCTCCCCAGAGCCGACACCCCCTGGGGCCGGGGCACCCAGAGGAGGCAGATGGGTGTTTGGGGGACAATCTGTGTTGACAGTTGCCCAAAGGAGATGAAAACCTTTGTCCACACAGAACCCGCACACAGACTTATGGCAGCTTTGCCCCAAAGCGTCACCACGTGGAGCAACCGCGATGGGTAAATAAACTGGGTCCATTGGGCAGTGGCCGGTGGTTCGGTGATTCCGGCTCAAAGGGCCCGAGCTGTCAATTCCCGCGACTTGGAGAGACGTACCGCCGGCTCCTGAGTGAAGGCATGGGTCCGAGAAGGGAACACAGGACATGGGTCCAACCCGGTGAGGCAGACCCAACGCCAGCGCTGGGGCCACCGTGACAGGACCAGCAGCCGCCGGAGGAAGGGAGTGCAGCCGGCGAGGGTGGGGAGGAGGAGGAGGGGAGCACAGAGGGTTGGGGGGCTGGGAGAGCCCTCTGCATGGTGCTGTAATGGTGGATTCACGTCCTTAGACATTTGGCCAAGCCCACCGAGCTGGGGCCAAGCGGAGGGACCGGATGTGAAGCAGGGACTCTGGTTACAATGTGTGGGAATGTCCTCCTTTTTTTTAAAGTTTAAGAACTGGGTGAGGGCAGGGATCACTGCTGGCCTGGGCACCTGGGGCTCAGCCGAGGGCTGCTCTGAGCTGGGCACTGGGTCTGCCTCCAGGAAAGGAGGGGCTGGGACCATGTCACCCGTGAGGCCCACCAGCCCTGCTGTCCTAGAACTTCAGACACACTTCCTGCCGCCCCCTCCAGCACCAGCACCAGCACCAACACCAGCACCAGCACCAGCACCAGCACCAGCACCAGCACCAGCACCGCTGTTTCTATCTTGCTGACCCGCGGGCCTGGGTGTGGCCCCTGAGGCTGCGTTCCCTCCCGCACCTGCACGTTCCTCTGGAGTCAGACCCAGCGGCCAGTGGGGACACAGACACCCACACGTCAGGCTGCCCTCCCCTCCGGGCGCTCCAGCTGCCTGGAGAGAGGGCTCAGCAGTCCTCCCCAACTCTGTGGGGCCCCCCATGCTGAGGGTCGGGGCAGGAGGCACCCGAGGACCAGGCACCTGGGCTGCGCTGAAGAAAGAGGCGACCGTGGGCTCCATGTCAGCAGGAGTGTGTGTCCAGCTCAGGGGACAGGACCTGCGGGACCGGAGGTGGAGGCTGCAGCCCTGGACCCAGGCCAAGACCCCAGCCCCTGGGTTGGGATTTGCATGGTGCTGCCCAGCGGCCGGCTCTCAGGCGGCCACCAGTGCTGCCTGCCCCACAGCTGAGGACAGGCCAGTGTGGCCCGGAGCACCCTATGCGGACAGGAGCAGGAGCCTGGGGGTAGCGGGGAAGCGGGGTCTGGTGGGCAGCCGGGACACGGGGCCTGGCAGTCAGGAGGCGGGGCCTGATAGTCAAGAGGCGGGGCCTGGGCAGTCAGGAGGCGGGGCCTGATAGTCAAGAGGCGGGGCCTGGGCAGTCAGGAGGCGGGGCCTGATAGTCAAGAGGCGGGGCCTGGGCAGTCAGGAGGCGGGGCCTGATAGTCAAGAGGCGGGGCCTGGGCAGTCAGGAGGCGGGGCCTGATAGTCAAGAGGCGGGGCCTGGGCAGTCAGGAGGCGGGATCTGGTGGGCAGCCAGGAGGCGGGGCCTGGGGCAGTCAGGAGGCGGGGCCTGGGCAGCCTGGAGGCGGGGTCTGGGGAAGTCAGGAGGCGGGGCCTGGGCAGCCTGGAGGCGGGGTCTGGGGCAGTCAGGAGGCGGGGCCTGGACAGTAGCCGGGAGGCGGGGCCTGGGTAGCCAGGAGGAGGGGCCTGGCAGTCAGGAGGCGGGGCCTGGGGCAGTCAGGAGGCGGGATCTGGTGGGCAGCCAGGAGGCGGGGCCTGGGCAGTCAGAAGGCGGGGCCTGGGGCAGTCAGGAGGCGGGGTCTTGACAGCCAGGAGGCGGGGCCTGGCAGTCAGGAGGCGGGGCCTGGGGCAGCAGACGGACCAAGCTCTGCACAGACCAAAGCCTGGGAGGCAGAGCTTCCCTTCCACACACAGGCAGTGCGTGCTCGCTCCCCGCTTCATCCACGTCCTGTTCTCCTGGCTCAGGACCCGAGCTGCTTCCTTCCTCTCCGTGCGCAGGCCCCTGCAGCTGTTCTGAAGTTTGTGTTTTTCTTGTTAATCCTCACCCCAGATACTTTCCCCCTTGATTTTTAGAGAGAGCGGAAGGGATGGGATGGGGGGGAGAGAGAGAGAAACATCGATGTGAGAGGGACACACTGACGTGCTGCTGCCCACAGGCACCCTAACCAGGGCCAGGGATCGAACCTGCAACCCAGGGAGTGCTCTTGACCTGGAAGCTACGACCCTTTCATGCACAGGCTGACGCTCCAACCACTGAACCACACCAGCCAGAGCTCTTCTGGGGTTTTTTAAGGTCAGTTGAGGGAGATGGAGCTCCACTTCGATAAAGTAAAGGATGGGCGTGGCCGGCTGGCAGGCGGCGCTGCAGGCTGAGGCGTGGGGCAGCGGGTTAGGCTGGGGCAGGGCCGCACAGACCGTGGGCTCCCCAAGGCCAACCACACTGACTTCCCTTCCCTGGGTCCCTGAAGTCCGGGAGGGAAACCGGCCAATTGTTTGAGGCTGGAGCTGGGGAGTGGGGGCAGGGGCCTCCAGGAAGCCCCCAGCAATGCTCTTTTTTTTCCAGCAATGCTCTTTATCACACTTCCCACGATCCCGGGCCCCGGCAGGACAGAGCGCAGATACGCAGCCTGCACAGACCCACAAGGACCACAGCCTGCAGACCACGGCCACAGGATGAAGGCGCTCACGGCTGTCCTGCTCGCCCTGCTGCTGTGCAAGCGGCCAGGTACTCGAGCAAGAGGGCCGATGCTGTAGCCAGGGGTTGCCACAGTCCCCGCCCATGGGGACAAGACACGGCTTGGGAAGGAGGGCATGAGGCCAGTGTCTGAGGCCGGAGGGAAGTGGAGGGGGCTGCCCTGGGCCCCCACAGTCTCCAAACCTCCTCAGCTCCAGCCCCAGCCAGTCCCGGGGAGCACGGGCTCCCCTCCCTTAAGCCCCAGGCTTGGCCTCTCTGAAACACGAGCTTTGGGGTTTCCCCTCCAGCCTCAGTTTCCCCCTGTACAATGGGCAGGTGGGCAGGCCATCCTGGGGTGGGGGGGCTGCTGTCCAGAGCCCGTCACAGCAGCTGGTGCTGTGAGGACGGTGCCCGGTCACACTCAGGGAGGTGAGCAGCCTGGGAGATGGGGCGGGGTGCGCACAGGGCCCACCCCCCAACCCCCAGCTGCACCCTCTGCATCGAGGAGCGGAGGCTCACGGGATCCCCACGGCCAGGGAGAGGACAGACACAGGACGGGGCGGAGGACGAGGACCTGGGGCCGGAGAGCTACGATGAGGACTACGAGGAGGACGAAGAGGCCGAGGGGGACGGCGGGGACAGAGGTACTGTCCACTGACCCCCGGCCACGGGCATGCGCTTTTCATGCTCAGCCCTTCCTGTGGGCAGAGTCCAGGCCAGGCATGGACCTGAGTGATGGACAGACAGGCCCCCTGGGGACCTGCCTCCCAGCCGGGGGTGCGGGGAAGGAGGGGAGCCCGACACTCAGTGCACCCTCACCGGCACCCTGACCGGGACCCTCGACTGCCCCCCAGAGTAGGAGCGCGGCGGAGCCACTAGGGGGAGGGCAATGATGCTGGGGGTGGCGGGGAGGTTGAGCAGGGGTTCACCAAGCAGAGGGGTGCAGCGTGGCCCCAGGATGGAGAGGCCAGGGACACACAGACCCCGGTTGAGTCCCGTCAGAAAAACAGGAGCAGCCCTGGCCGGTGTGGCTCAGTGGATAGAGCGTCAGCCTGTGGACCCAAGGGTCCTGGGTTCGATTCCGGTCGAGGGAATGTTCCTGGTTGCAGGCTCCTCCCTGGCCTGGGCCCTGGTCGGGGCTCATGCAGGAGGCAACCAATCGATGTTTCTCCTTGTCTTTCCCTCTCCCGTCCACGCTCCCTAACAGCCAATGGGAAAATATCCTCGGCTGAGGATGAACAACAACAAAACCCAGGAGAGCCTGGCCCGGGCGGGAGGGCAAGGTGGGGGGACCGGGCCAGGCTCGGGTGGGCTGCTGCAGGGGGCAGGGAGCGGCAGGGGCTTAGAGCAGAGCACGGAGCACAGACAAGACCCACCCAACCCCTCACCCAGATGGCGGGGCCACCCCTCTGTCCCGCCCACAGGGATAAAGCCCAGGGCATCGCCAGCATCCAGCCTGTGTGGCCCCTACCCCCCAGCATTTCTCCCCCGCCCCCAACACACACCCTCCCCGCATTCCCTGAGGCTCTAACACCCCAGGCCTCGGCCAGTGTGGGCTCCGTGGGCCAGCCATCAGGAGGGGGCGGGGCCTGGAGGGAAGAGGCAGGACGGGGAGCGGGAGGGGGTGTGGGTGGTGGCCGAGGCTGAGCCCCTGTCCCCAGGGCTGCGGTGCTACACCTGCTCGTCCCTGCACAAGGAGGAGGCCTGCCAGCAGACCCTCCCCTGCTCCCTCAGCCAGCGCTTCTGCAAGGCCCTCCTTTCTCGGTGGGACACTGGTGAGTGGCCACGGGCACCCCCAGGCACACAGCCCTCCGAGGGCCTCCTCCCTGACCCCCTCCAGCGTGATTCACCCTTTCTTCCCTCCCTCCCCCCAGAATCGGGGCCTCTGACCACCTACTCAGGGTGGTGCACAGACGCCTGCAAGCCGGTGGCCAGGACGGTGGAGGGGATGGCGATGACCATGTCCTGCTGCCAGACCTCCCTGTGCAATGCCCCGCCCTGGCAGGGTGCCGGGCCGGGCGGCCCCCAGGGCAGCCCCGGAACTGTGGCCACCGCCCTCCTGCTCAGCCTGCTCCTGGGCCGCGGGGCCGTGGGATCCTGAGTGGAGCGGCCCTCCCCCTGCCCGGCTCATCCCTGGAGGCCAGCACCCGCCCCAGTATCGTCCTTTCCTGCCCAGTTTTGGAGAATAAACTTGGAGGCCAGCACTGGATCCTCCCAGCCCACCTACACTGCCTCAGTTTCCCCATCTGCCCTCCTCTCCCTCTGCTGTACATGGAGGGCTGACCAGGCTTCAGCCACTGGCTATGTGCCTGGGGAAGTCCACCTCTCTCCCCCTGGCTTCCTGCCTCCATCCGCTCATCTGCCTCCCATACCTCTGGGGGGGGGCGGGGGGCTGCAGAGCCTGGGGGCGGGGAGCAAGAGTAATGACAGAGCTGGAGAGGAGAAAAGGGGAGGCAGGGGTGAGCCAAGGCAGGACTTTCCCCACCCCCTCAGCCCAGTGGGTGCAGGTTGAGGGGAGTGGGAGGAGGTGGGAGGAGCTGGCGGAGGGGCTGGAGCAGGCCTGTGGCCTCCTGAGCAGAGGAGCAGGCAGGGGGAGGGCAGGGGGAGGGCGTGGGGAGGAGCAGCCAGCCTGCCTGGGCTGAGGGTGGCCCTGGCCCTGGCCCTGTGGCTCCCCGTGTCTGCGCTGGCTGTGCTGAGCTGTGTGCTAGCTGCTGCACGCTTGGCTGTCTTTAAAAAAATTTTTAAAATTGATGTCACAGAGGAAGGGAGCGGGAAGAGGGATAAAAACAGCAATGATGAGAGAATCATTGATCGGCTGCCTCCTGCACGCCCCCCCACTGGGGATCGAGCCTGCAACCCAGGCCTGTGCCCTGACCGGGACTCGAACCCTGACCTCCTGGTTCACAGGTCAACACTCAACCCCTGAGCCACGTCTGCCGGGTGTGCTTGGCCTTCTTGACTGCACCAAACTCGGCTTTCACCTGCCCTGAGTTGTGGGGGAGGAGGCCTGACCTGGGCCTCAGTTTCCCCATCAGAGCAGTTATGCAACAAGCGTAGAGGACCCCCAAATCCCCACCAGCTCAACATCCCTGGGTTGGGAAGCCCAGAGTCCTCATGCCCCCTCGCTGGAAGGTGGCGGGCCCCTTCCCCTCCCCGCTCCTGCCGCAGGGGTGAGGGCTGGAGCTCAGCATCCACTTGTGCCATGAGGCCGCTCTGACACTGACAGGGCAGCATGGAGGGAGCCCCATCCTGACGGCCGGGAGCTGGTGTACCAGTCCGGAGCGGGGGAGACTGGGTGCAGAAGCCAGTTACCTTGGGTTTCCCTCTCCCTTGCATGGCCACACTCGCACACACCCCCATAGGTGTGCACACACTAATGGACACTCACAGCCCCTGTTCAGGTGCAGCAGACCGGCACGGCAGGGGTCACGCTCCCTGGCTCAGATGTTAGGCCACGCCCTCCAGCGCACACTCCAGGCGACCCTCTCCCCTCCCAGGCGGCTTCCCTGCCACCCGTCAGCACATTGACGGGGAGGGAGTCCCTTAGGATCAAAAGCCTCATGAGCCCTGGCCGGTTGGGCTCAGCCGATAGAGCGTCGGCCTGCGGACTGAGGGGTCCCGGGTTCGAGTTTGGCACCTTCCGGAGCTGCCCCTCAGCTGGCCTGCAGGAGCTTGGCCCGGGGGCTGATGCTGGAAGCTTCCGGAGCCGCGTGGCCATGGGTCAGGGCTCTGCCCGCAACTCCGATGCTGTTGGAGCTTCTCATCTTCCCTCAGTGACTCGGGGACCCAGGGGCCCTCGCGGCCATAAAGGGGCCTGTAGGGGCCCAGGACGGAGATGCGGACCGGCCTCATTTCCTGGCTGTGACCCTGGGGCTGGCGCCCGTGGGGCGTCCGTTCTGTCCCTCTTCCTGGCACTGGGTCAGCCCGCTGGCCCTGCTCCCTTCAGCGACCCCTCCACTCGCCCCTACTGAGGAGGGCAGTGCCCGCTATCGACAGAGCCTTTGGGCTGAAGCGCCCCTTCCCTGCCTCACCCCCCCCCCCAAACCAGCCCCTGGAGCCACGGCAGGGCCCTGTGTCCCCCACCCAGCCCTGGCCGTGGGAGCCAGCTCTGGGGGACACTGTGTTCCCTTCTTATCTGGGCCCCCACGCCCTGCAGATCCTCCTTAGAGACCCCTCCCATCCTCCCCAAAGACCCTGGGTCCCCTTCCTCCCCCCACTCAGATCCGTTTTGTCCTGTGGGGCACCTGCCATTTTCGCTGACCCACCCCACCCAGTCTTGGCTTCGGCCAGCACAGGACGCAGGTGGCCGCAGCGCATTTCCTGTCCTTGTTCTCGACCTTGAGAAGGGGGTGAGCAGGAGGCAGGGTCACCCAAAGCGGGACCTTCCTGAGGATGGAGACTGCCATCACTGCCCCCCCCACCCCCCCACCCCCACTCCCGCGCTCCGACAGCGGGGTCTGCAGGGACAGGACAGGTCGGCGCCCCACGGCCAGAAGCACTCCCCGGAGCAGAGGGGTGACCGCAGGCCTGTGCACATGGCAGGACCCCCGACTCAGGACGGGTCCCACCGGGGGCGGCTCAGCACCCAGCTGACGCAGGGAGGCGTCGCCCGGAGGAGCGCGCCCCTGGACCAGGGCTGGGTCCCCGGCCTCGGAGAATGGGGGGTGGGGAGAGGCGGGCGGGGGCGGGGAAATGGGGAGAGGGTTGGAGCAACGTGAGAAAAGGCTTCACGCGTGGCCCCCCCTCTTAATCACCGCCCATTCTTCCTGCCCGAGATGAGCGGGGTGCAGGGGCGAGTGATGGAGTGCGCGAGGGAGTGAGGGGACACAGTGAAGGAGGGGGCGCAGGGGTGAGCGCGGGCGCTGTAGGGGTGCAGGCGGGGGGGGGGCGGCTTCGGGGTGAGTGAGGGTCCAGCGGCCCCTACGGCAGTGGGAGGAGCCGGCGGGGGGCGGAGTCCTCCGCGACGCACCACAGAGAGGCCGGGTGCCTCCCTCCTAGAGCGGCACCGGAAGGGGCGGGCCCGGCGGCGGGCGCTTCCGGCAGGCGCCGCGGCCCGGCGGCGGGGCTGGGCTGCCCGAGGGCTGCCTCTGGGCAGTGTGTCTGCGGCCGGGCTCGGCGAGGGGGCCCGCCTTCCCCGCCCCGCCTTCAGCCCGGGGCTCCCGGGTCCCTCCGAGGGGCTGTGGGCCCGGACACGGGCCTCCCCGCCTGGGCTCCCGGCGCCGCGGGCGGAGGGCGAGGCTGCGCGAGGACCAGCTCCGCGCGGATCCCTCCCGCGTCGGCCCTGGCACGGCCGCTGCAGCCGGGGCCCCAGGCGGGGCCCGTTCGCCCCGAGACCTCACAGCCGCTGGGACGCGGTCTCTCGCTGAGACCCCGGCCCCTGCAGCGGGGGCGGGGCTCCGAGGGGCGCGGTCCCCGGAGCAGCACGGCGACCCCGAAGCTGCACAGCGGGTGCCCGCGCCTCGCCCAACCGTCCCTCGGCGGTCCCCTGTCTGCAGCCTGATCGTCTCCGCTTGGTGCGCCGCGCGTGGAGGAGACGGGAGGAAGCCCATCTCTGCGTGGGGCGCCTGCCAGCCGGAGCCCGGAGCCGGGCGGGCGGTGTCCTGACCACCGAGCAGCGCCCGCTCTAGCCCGGGAACTCGGGGCTCGCGGATGAGAAGGACACGACCCTGCCCGCCCCCCGCGCCCCACAGGGACACGGCCGCTTCAGTGTGCAGAGCGGCCAGAATCCCGCGGGGGGAGCCACGCTTGCAACGCACAGGAGCCCCACGCAGGCCTCCGGCAGCAGGTGTGGGGGCTCCGGACCCGGAAGGACCGAGGGGCATGGACGGGAGCCGAGGTGAGTTTGCACCCGCCCTGGAGGCCGCCCAGGCCGATGGCGCTTTCCTGTTGGGTCTTGGTTTTCACCAAATCGAGGCCCCAGCCTTGAGCTGCAGCTGGTGGAGTGGGGCTGAGCTCCTCCTCCTTGCCCAGCGGAGACGCCCCCTTCTCTCTGCTCGCTCCCCGGAGCCCAGACCACCGCCCTCCACGCCCAGCGCTGGCTCCCCCCTGGGGCCCCCTGAGCGACCGGCCGGAGTTGGAGGCAGGTGTATCCGCACTTCTCCTCTGGAAGAAGCCAGATGCTCAGGCCCGTGCCACGCTGGGAAAGCCATGTGGTCCCTGTACGCACTGTGTCCGCGCTAGAGAAGGGGGAGGCCCAGGCATCCGCTTTTGACCTAACGGAGAATTCAGAGTACTTATACCTTCGAACATTTGCAACTTGGAATATTGTCTCCTAGACCACCGTTTGGGGTGAGACCGCTGCCAGGGTGATGGGCCCCTCGCAGGCAGGGTGACCCCACAGCCACCAGGCGCCCGTGGCAGCGATGGATTGAGGACCGGAGCCGCGCTGCGGGGCCAGAGGACAGTGCTGCCTCCAGGTCTGGGGTAGGTACTCTCAGGAGCTCACAGAGCTGGAGTGTGTGAAGGCCCCATGCTGGGATCCGTCGGTGGGCACAGCGGGGCGATCGGGAAAGACAGATGAGGGAGCTTTTTTCTTTTTTACGTGTTTTTTTTTAAGTTTTATTTTCAGAGAGGAAGGGAGAGGAAGAGAGATAGAAACATCCATGATGAGAGAGAATCATTGATCAGCTGCCTCCAGCACGCCCCTACTGGGGATTGAACCTACAATCCAGGCATGTGCCCCCAGCTGGGAATGGAACCATGACCTCCTGGTTCATAGTTCGATGCTCAAACACTGACCCACCAGGAGGTGGGGGGGGGGGGGGGGGACGACAAGCGCCTGGCCTGTCGCTGGGACAGCCGGGTCCTGTTTGAACGTGTGGAACCGGGATGCTCTTAGATGGAATCAGGGAGCAGCAGGACTGGAATTTCAGACGATGCAAGTGAGACGCTGGGCTGGCCTCCAGGGGTGAGTTAGCTCAGGTGACGTGCTGCCAGGAAGAGGAGCTGCGCAGGGAGCAGCGAGTGGGTGCAGGGACGCCTCTCTGAGAAGGGCCCTCCAGCCCACCAGTGCCCGCTCTCAGGGCCTGTTTCCGGAAGCTGCCAGGCACCGGGACAGGAAGGACTGGGCATGTTTGGGGACCTAAAGGAGGCTGGATGGATGGAGGGAGTGAGGGGTCGGCCATGAGGTGGGCCAGGGCCAGAGCGGGCAGGAGTGGGGTGTGAGTGAGGGAAGCCTGGGGGGGTTGGGCGCTGGCTGCTGTGTGGCATGGATCTCGAGGGAGGGGAGGGCTGGGGCAAGTCTGGGGCAGGGGCAGCCACCAGGGAGTCCACCCTAGGTCCACGCAGCTGAGAATCCAGGCTGAGGGGGTGGGCGGTGCCTTCCGGGAGGGGCTTCTGGCTCCTTCCCCTTGTGCTCCAAAGGCACGTCCTCTGGTCCTGAATGCAGGAAGCGGAGAGGACCCAGGAACTCCAGCGTGGGGTCCGCAGAGTAGGCGTGGCCCATGGTGCCCGGCTGGGCCCCTGACAGGTGTGGGACCCGCCTCCTGCAGAAGGTTCCTTGGTTAGCAGCTGAGCAGACGCCCTGCCGTCTACAGCGATGAGGGAACTGGCCAGGGTGAGTGCAGGGTTCTGGGTCCAGTGTCTGGTCGTGTCCCCTTGGGATGCTGTTAGGTGGTCAGGTGGCTGTGCATGAGCAGGGGCGGGAAGGGGCGTCCCCAGGGACCTCGCCCTCAGCCCTGGGTGCGGGGAGAGCTGCGTCTTCATGGTGCTCAGCCCCGGGGCGGTGCCCGTCCTTGTCGCAGGGCTGCGGCTGGAGCTCTCATTGCCGGTCGGGAAGAGGGCAGCGTGTGCCTAAGGCAGGGCCCGCGGAGGAAGGTTCCAGAGAAAGGCCTTGGTGAGCTGGAGGGCTGCACCTGCCTCACCCGCGCTTCCGCGGTCCCTCCGCCCCGGGAGCAAGAGACGGAGAAGAAAGACCCAGAGCGGGGCGCGGGGCGCTGCCAAGGACGAGCGGCGTCCGCGGGGCGGGGCGGGGCCCCCCCGGGAGAGCCGATCGAGAAGCACAGGCGGGAGCCCGGCCGGAGCCCCGAGGACGAGGCCCACATCTTTGACGCCTTCGATGCTCCCTTTAAAGGTGACGTTGCGGGGGTTCCCGTGTTCGTCCCTTTTCAGAGGAAGAAGCCCTGCGAGTGCGGGGAGTGCGGACGCGTCTTCAAGCACAAGACGGACCTCACCCGCCACCGGCGCGTCCACACGGGCGAGAAGCCCTTCCGCTGCGGCCAGTGCGGGAAGGCCTTCAACTGCGGCTCGAATCTCCTAAAACATCAGAAAACTCACACTGGAGAGAAGCCCTACGAGTGCAAGGAATGCGGGAAAACCTTCGCCTACAGCTCCTGCCTCATTCGCCACCGGAAGCGGCACCCCAGGAAGAAGCACTGAGCGGAGCTGTCCGCTCAGCACCTCCCGCCGCCGCCCCGCTGTGCTGTCCACTCTGGCTGTGGCGGCGCACCTGCTCCTTCGAGGTCGTTGGTCTGCAGGCTCTTGGCCGGTGGGTCCTGAGCCCGTGCCCACGCAGCCGCAGGAGGCCGGTGGCCCCGAGCCTGAGAGCAGTGCCTCGGCTGGCTGCGGTGACCGTCCTCGGGCTACCAGCCCTTACACTCAGCCCCTGTCCCCGGGAACTGGCCCCCCTGTGTGTCCTCCTGGCCGGCCATCGTCCCAGATAAGCTTCCCGGCTTACCCAGACGGGCCACGTGGGACACAGCTCCTCGGGCCTGAGTTGCCACATGGGTGCTTCCTGCCCGGCCCGGGCTGGGGTCCCGGATGCTGACGGCATCTGTGGTCCAGCTGCACCTGCCACACGGGCCTCAGCCACCTGCTGGGTGAACTGCAGGGTGGCCTCCTTTGACCAGGGTCCCATCAGGATCCAGGTTGGCCAGGGGGGCGGGGCTGGTGCTGCTGCCCAAACTCCCCTGCGGACCCTGCAGACCTGGTTTCTGAGGCCTGAAGTCACTGTCCCTCCAGGCAAGCACCCAGGGTGCCTCAGCTCCAATGCAGGCCTGGGTCTTGGCACTGGGGGTGCCCGTGTGGGTTCCATGCACAGCTCCACGTGTGCCCGGTGTCCCTGCAGCCTTACCCACACGCCATCCTGGTTCTCTGTTCCCTGTGTCTGTGCCTCTTGGTGTCCGTTTCCTCGTCGGCTTGTGCACTCGGTGCATTGGCCTCTCCTTCCGTCCCCTGGGGAGAGGTCCGTGCCCACGGACCCCGGGCTCAGTGGCCGTGGCCGTCAGCGCTCACACACTGGTGGCCTTGGGCTGTGGTGGTGCGGACACCAGTCTGGTGCTTCCCACTGTTGACTTAGTAACTCGTCAGAGTGGTCCCTTCACACCCTTGGAGGGCGTTCTCTGCTTCCCGTGGTCGCCTGGCCTAGCGCCCACCTGGTCTCCCAGCAGACGGTGCCACACTGGCTCCTGGTTACTCCACTGCCCTGCACTCGGCCCGATGCCTCCTGTCCTGGGCTGTTGGCGCCTGTTTTCTCCCGAAATAAACATCTGTCCTGACCCCTCCCTGTGTCTGTTTACCTCAGCAGCTTGGGGGTGCAGCTGGGATTCCCCAGTAGGCGCCACTGCCTCCCCCAGAGAAGCTGGCCTGGGCCAGCACGGCCAGAGACCCATCTGGTTGCTGCCTTCTGTGGGTGTCTTGGGGGGCAGCCTCACGTTAACCAAGCCCTAAGAGAGCACATAAATCGGAACAGGAATTTGCTAACTGTGGAGTGACCCCTGCAGTGACAAGATACCGAGTTCCTCTGCAGGCACCACCTTTGTGGCCCTCCCACCTGGGAAACATGCAGTCATCACCCATGGGGGTGTTTGGGAGGCACCAGGCCAGCCTCCCAGGACCTGGGGCTCCCCGCTTCAGGTCACACCCTTCCTCACTCTGCCTGCCTGAGAGCAGGAGAGGCGAGTCTGCCTCCCAGAAGGGATCGGACATGTCTAGGAGTGTTTGCTGTTGTCACACTGACGGGTGGGGGCAGGGAAGCGGCTGGGATCCCACAGGGCAACCCGGAGGAGGTCAGGGGAGCTGTCGGCAGAAACCTGAGCGCTTGTTTGATGAGATGCCATTCAGACGGAGAAGCCTGGCAGAGTCCAAGGACGGCGACCCCGAACATGGGGCAGGGGCGGGGGAGGGGGGAACCCTGCGATTGGCTAAGTCTCCGCAAGGAGTAACCAGAACCCCCAGGTCCTGTCCCCCCCAGGGCGACAGGGTGGCCGGGCAAGGAGAGGAGGGATAGGCAGAGAAGGGAAACTGGTGAGGGTCAGGCCCGCCGCCCTTGCCCACTCTCAGGAACAACACAGTCCGAAACAAGTTACGTGTGAGCTTCCATCACAAGCCTTGGGGCCATGGGGCCACCGAGGCGGCAGTCCTCCAGCCGCCCAGAGCGGCCGGAAGTGCGAGCGGCCGGGGCGGGAGGCGGGATCACTTCCGGTCTGCTCTGGCGCGGCGGCCGCCTCCGGCTGGAAGGTGAGTGGGCACCTGAGGGGAGCGGGGACGGGTGGCCGCCGACGCCGCGTGACCTTGACCCCAACCTCGGGGGGCGCGGCTGGTCGCCCCAGAGCGGAGAGGAGGCCTCCGCCGGGTGGCGGCGCACTGGCCCCTGGCGACCGCCGTGTCTGTCTGCGGGCGCTGCCCCACGCGCCCGGACCCCGAGGGACGGGAACCGTCAGGCCCACTTTGCAGACGGTAAACTGAGGCTGAGAAGTCCCCGGTCCGAGGTCCGCGGCCAGCGAGTGCGAGGACCTGACCCGGCTGGGCAGGCTGCTCTGCAGGCAACGCCCCCCAGTCGCCACCCTCCACCCCCCGCCCCCCCAGCACAGGCTCTGCGCTGGGAAGAGGGGGCGCAGGAAGGTGGCTCCTGGGCCGGCGGCGGGGACCCTGCGCGCACTGTCCGTGTCCCCGCGCGTCCCCCGTGGCAGCCAGGCGTGGGCTGAGCCTGCTCCTCCCCAGAGGAGCCGCAGGACCTACGGGCACTTCAGGGACCTGGGGGTTGAGGACCTGCGCCCCGATCTCGTGGCTGCAGCCCCCCTTGTGTCCACCCACCTGGCTGCCCGCGACCCTCCCCGTGGTTAGGGATGAGGCTGCCGGAGGCTGACCCCGAAGGTGGGGCCTCCCGCCTCCCGGGGCCGCCGCTGGCGGAGCGCGCAGCCTGCCCTCCCGTCCGCCGCCCCGTGAGGAACCCCCTCCATCGCCGGGCATTGCTCACCAGGTGAAACACAGTGTCTTTGACCCGAGCGCCCGGGGCAGGGCGGGCAGGTGCCGCCTGCAGCCTCCGGGCCCCGCGGTCGGAGGGGGCTTTGGGGGGAAAGTCTTAGTAAGATGCCGCCTAGAGCGTTCAGGCTCTGGGGGGCCAAGGCTGTTTGCCCCCCACCCCTCCCCAGCGCCCCCGAGGCGGTGCGGGAGGCTTCTCTGCTGGGGGGGGGGGGGCCCCGGCCGTTTTGGGGACAGCTTTTCGGTTCGGCGTCTGCAGGTCGGCTGTGCTGAGGACGTGGGGCAGCCAGGCCCCACGCACTGGCTCTGGCCGCCTGGTGTCCCTCCCAGCTCCCCTGTGGCCGATGGGCGGCTGGTGCCCCCCCGCCCCCCCAGTGCATCCCCGCGCCCCTCACCCTGCCATGCTCTTCATTCCCCAGATCCAGGCGTCACACCTCCATCTGCCGGGAGATGGCAGCCCCGGGGGTCAGGCAGGAGCCCCCTCGCATCCCGCCCCCTGTCACTCTCAGGCCACCAGGGACGCCTGGAACCCACCACCAGGAGGCGCCGCCTCGCTGCCACAGCCACCAGCACGGTACTCCCCCGGCACTGCCACCCTGACCCCGCGGGCACTGCGACCCCGCGGGCGGGACCCAGGCAGCGGGGCTCCTGCACCCTCAGGCAGCGTTGGTTGGGGGGGGCCCACGTTGTGAGCAGTGGTTCCTGGGGACAGTGTCCTGGGACTGTTTCTTTTGGGAGGGGTGTCAGGGGCAAAAAGAACAGCATCCTCAATGCCTGGGTCTCAGATGGAGGCGAGTCACCGCATCTCCCTCCCCAGCCTTTGAAAATGGTGCCCAGAATTCTGGGCCGCTGGTGTGGGCGGGGCCCAGGGGCCTAGCCCCGCCCCCCGCAGGGTGTGAGTTGTCCGGGTGTGGAAGTCGCCGGGAAGGACGTCCAAGCCGCGTGCACATGGTGCCCCTGGGCCCGGCTCCTGCTCAGAGGCCCGCCCATGCCCCACGTCCCCAGGAGGCCTGGCCTCGCCCAGGACACAGAGCAGCTGAGGTCCGGGAGCAGCGGCTGTGCTGAGCGCCAGGCTCCGGGCGGGTCAGAAGCCCGGGGCAGGCCTCTCGGGCACGAACACAGGAGGAAGGTTGGGGCCTGAGGGCACCCAGGGTCAATGCAGGACGGGAACCTGAGTTCCCAGCAACACCCTGGGCTGGGCTGGCAGGAGCCTCCTGGCCCCCCACGCCCTGGGCAGGTCCTGGAGGGGTGCTGTGTGTTGGGGGTCATGACCTAGGAGCCGGTGGCATCCTGTAGGCTGCTGAGAGAGCCCTGGACTGGAGAGGCGGGGAGATGAGCCCAGCCCCCCTGTACCCCCAGATCCTGAGGCGCTCTCGCAGCCCCCGTGGGAGAAGGATCTGGTGGACCTGCATGCCCAAGACGTGGAGGAGGTCCAGGTGGGCAGGGACGCCTGCTGGCCAGGTGAGTGAGCGGAAGCTGCCCGCCAGCCGCGTGCAGGCTCCGCAGCCTCAGCTCCAGGCACCCCCGCTGCCCCCTCCCCCACGCCGCCCCTCTCCCGAGGCTTCCCAGCCCCAAGTCAACCCGAGCCCGAGCCACCTGCCTGTGGGACTGGGGCGCCTCAGCACCACCGCCCCCAGGCTGGCAACTAGGGAGGCCCTGGCCCCCTCTCCCCGCCTTGTCCCCAGAATCAAGCCGGTTCCCAGCCCTTCTCCCCGCACCTGGCTGGGCTGCGCCGATCTGGGCCCTCAGCTCCCAGTCCCCGCCCCTCTGCCCCTGAGAAGCCACCCCCGGCGCCCCGCCCCCTCCCAGGTCCTGCTGGTGTCAGGGCTGAGGTCCGGTTCGGGAAGGAGAGCGGTGAAGGGGAGGGGCTGGGCCCTGGAGGAGCCGTGGCGCCGGCTCAGACTCAGGACAGGCACTTCCTTCCGTGGAGGGGGCGCCGCGTCCTCCTCCCGCGGGTCCGGGCAGCGCCCTCGGGAGCAGCGCCCCTGTCAGCTGGGTCCCCCAGCGGCAAAGTCGGCCCAGGGGGATGGGCTGGTGGGTGCGTGGACGGGCGCCATCCACCCCTCGGCTCCTCATTTCAGATTCGGAGTCGGAGCCCGAGCAGGCGCTAAGGTCTCCCCTGCGGACGGGGTCTCCCCTGCCGGACCCTGCAGACGGGGCGGACCAGGGCGGGGCGCTGAGGGCCCTGTTGAGGGGCCTCCCCTGCAGACCCGCGTGTGCGGACAGCTTTGCGCAGGCGCCGGGCCTGGAGCAGCCGGCGGGCCAGCCGCCCGGGCCCAGGTCCTGCTCCCAGAAGAGGGGCGCCGGCCGCAGGACGCTCGTGCCGCCGGGCGCCGTGGGCACCGAGGGCGGCCCGGAGCTGGGGGACTCGGGCCGCGGGGGGCGGCACCGGTGCGAGGCCTGCGGCAAGAGCTTCAGGTACCAGTCGCTGCTGCTGAAGCACCAGCGCATCCACACGGGCGAGCGGCCCTACGCCTGCCCCGAGTGCGGCAAGCGCTTCCGCGGCTGGTCCGGCTTCATCCAGCACCGCCGCCTGCACACGGGCGAGCGGCCCTACGAGTGCGGCCAGTGCGGCCGCGCCTTCAGCCACAGCTCGCACTTCACGCAGCACCTGCGCGTGCACAACGGCGAGAAGCCCTACGAGTGCGGCGAGTGCGGCCAGGCCTTCAGCCAGAGCTCCAACCTGGCGCGGCACCGGCGGCTGCACACGGGCGAGCGGCCCTACGCCTGCGGCCAGTGCGGCAAGGCCTTCGTCTGGAGCTCCGTGCTGATCGAGCACCAGCGCATCCACACGGGCGAGAAGCCCTACGAGTGCGGCGCCTGCGGCAAGGCCTTCCGCGGCCGCTCGCACTTCTTCCGGCACCTGCGGACGCACACGGGCGAGCGGCCCTTCGCCTGCGGCGCCTGCGGCAAGGCCTTCGGCCAGAGCTCACAGCTCATCCAGCACCAGCGCGTGCACTCGCGCGAGTAGCGCCCGGCTGGGCCTCGAGCCGGAGGGGGCAGGGGCTGCAGCCTTCGCTCCCTTCCCAGCTGGCACCGCACGGAGCGTCCCGAATAAATTCCTTTTCATTGACGGAAATCAGAGCTGCTCCTGGGCGAGGCCGTGGGGCTGCTTCCTGTGCCCAAAGGGCCTGTCTCGGGAGGAGTGACTGGGGCCCTAACAGTGCGGTTAGTCTCCTGGGCTCCGGGGGTCTGAGCTCACCCCGGACCAAGGCCTGGAGGGGTCATGACTTACCCGGAGCCACCCCAGCGGTGGTCAGGCACCTCAGGGCGTGTTCGCAGGTGCAGACACCGAGGGGTGCGGGGAGGGCGGCTGGGAAGCTCCCCCACCCCCCATCCTGGGTGACGCAGTCCCCTCCCCCCCAGGAAGGGGCGCAGGTGCTCCCTGTGAGCAGGGGTCGCTATGTCCGCCTTGTAGCCACGAGCCTTCCAGTTCTGGGTGGGATGGTGTGTCCACAGCACGCGCCCACTCCTGCCCTGCCGCTTCCTCCCGGAGAGGGCGGCACCGCCACCCCCACCCGTGGGGTTCAGGAGGGCCTGGCCCTCCCACGACTGCAACTCCCAGCCGAGCCTCCTGTTGGGACCCAGTCCATGGGGCCCCTCCCCAGGCCGCACGGGGCATCGTGTGCTTTGGGTTTCCACACCTGCACCCGGGGCCGACCAGGGGAGAGGCCTGGAGGCCAGGTTCTCTGACATCAGCTTCAGGGACCAGAGCACCCCCTCACCTCCGAGCGGATGCTGGGCCCTCAGCGCCCCGCCCTGGTCCGTCCCGTCTGTAGGACCTGGAGTTCAGCCCCTTTGGCCTGGAGAGGGGACTGTGACTGCCCGCCTTCCCCCCACTCCCTCGCCCAGTGCAGCCTGGCCTCCCCACGGGCAGCGGTGGTCAGTGTGTGACCAGGGGGGTCACCCTGCAGCCTCAGCGCCCAGGCCGGGCTCCATGTCCGCACCACGGCTGGTCTGGCGGCCCTTCTCTCCCGCTCACACCAGTCAGCCAGGGGACCCCCAAGTGAGCGGGACAGGAGGCCCCCAGCACATCCGACAGCGCCAGGCGCATGTCCGGCCGCCCTGAGGCTCTCCCGATCCGGTCCCCAGCCGCTGCCTGGTTGGTTCTCCATCGGCTCCTGCGCGCAGGCTGAGCCCAGCAGGGCGCCTTCCCGCTTGCTCGGTGGGAGAAGAGCCGGCCTGGCCGGGTGTGGAAGACGCGGGCGGTCGCCGGGTGCGGGTTGAGTGCCTGTGGGCGGAGCCACCGGGGAGACCACAGGTCCCCACGGGGGTGCGGGGGAACCCATTTCTGCTCTTAGATCGCCCTTGTTAAATGTCTGTGCATGTTTTGTGTGACTTGTTACAAACAAGGCGGTGCACCGGTGGGTGTGGAGGAGTCTGCCCTCCTCTCCGGGGTCCCCCCTCCTCCACTAGCGCCGCGTCCTTCATGTGCTCACTGCGCCGCCGGCTCCTCATTCACCCCCGGCCCCGGCCGGACGGGGAGCCCAGGAGGGAGGCGGAGGGCTGCCTTGGGAAGGGCTGGGTGCGGGTGGGAGGGCGGGCGGGGTTGCTATGAAGATGGTTGGGCAACAGCTATGGAGGGGCCTTGCACTCAAGCTAGGGAACCGCCTTTAAGACTCAAAGGGAGGCCGGCCGGCCGTGTGGCTCAGTCTGAGCACCGACCCATGAACCAAGAGGTCGCTGGTTCCATTCCCGGTCAGAGCACATGCCCGGGTTGCCTATCCCCAGTAGGGGGCCTGCAGGAGGTAGCCAATCAATGATACTTCTGTCTCTCTAGCCTCCCTTCCTTTCTCTCTAAAATCAATAAAAACATTTTTTAAAAAAACTGAAAGGGAGGCCAGCGTTGGGTGCGTGGCCGGCCAGTCCAACAGCCTCCTAGATAACTGAGCGCAGACTTCTCTGGCGGCCTAGAGCGTCGCCGGAAGTTCCCGCGCCACGGCCTCTACGGCAGCTAAACGCACAGTTCTCCGTAAGCCTAGAGCGTCGACGGAAGTGTCGCGCTGCCGCCTCCAGGGCAGCAGAGCGCAGGCCTCTGGCGGCCTAGAACGTCCCCGGAAGTGTCTGGGCTTCAGCCTCCAGGGCAGCTGAGCGCAGTCATCTGGCGGCCTAGAGAGTCGCCGCAAGTACCAGCGCCGTAGCCTCCAGAGCCGGGGAAAGCACAATTCTTCGGCGGCCTAGAGCGTTGCCGGAAGTGCTCGCGCCGCGGTCTCCATGGCAGCTGAGCTTCCCCACCCCCCCCCGCGGCCTAGAGCGTCGCAGGAAGTGCCTGCATGCGGCCTCCCGGGCAGCTGAGTGCACAGTCCTCCCGCAGCCTAGAGAGTTGCCAAAGGGTCTGCATCGCGGGTGAAGGGGCTGAGGCGCTTCGGGCTAGCAGCGGGGACTGCAGGTGAGTGGCGACGGGCGGGGTCGGGGGCGGCTGACGCGAGGCGGGGGCGCAGGACTGCGTGTCCGTCCTGGGTTCTCGCGGGGAAAGAGCCGCACGTCCGCTGCGAAGAGGGGAAGCGGGAGGCGGCGCTGCGGCCGCGGCCCCCGGAGTGACGGCCGCCAGAGGTCGCTGCGCCCCGGGGCTCCGCGGTGCCTTCCGTTCTTCCTGTGAAATGGCTGCAGCGCGAGGTCCGTGCTGACGCTGGAGGCGCCGTTCCCGTCTGGATGGACCAGGGCTCCGGTGCCGAGAGTCGCGGTGGCCTCGGGGCCTTGGCAGGTCGGCGAGTGGCGGGGACCGGGGGCCCCTCGCCCTGCCGTCACTTTCTCCCCTTCCTCGGCCCGAGCAGGTGTCCCCTCTCCCGAGCGTCTGCGGGCGGGGAGCCGGGCCTGGCCTCCAGGACGCGGGAGGCCGCCTGATGGACACGCGCGCAGGTGAGGGGCAGCCGGCCCGGAGGAGTGGGGGGCTGGCCTGGACGGGGAGGGGCATCTCAGGAGCCAGGGCCCCCGAGCCCGACCACGCGGCCTCCCGACTTGCCACGGGGTCTCACTAACTAGCCACGGGGGCTCGTTAACTAGCCACGGGGCCTCACTAACTAGCCACGGGCACCGCATTGACTGGCCATGGGGACTGTGGCCGGACAGCGGCTCTCTAGCCCCGCAGGCTGCTGCTCGCTGGTGCTGGTGCTGACTCGGGAGCAGGCCTGGGCGGTGAGGGGCGGTGCTCTCTCCGAGTCCCGGGTCACAGTGATGAGTGGCACCAGCACAGGGGCTGTCAGGCCGGGTCCCGCGCCTCCCAGCACCTCTGCCCGGCATGTCCGGCCGATGGCGAAGCGGGCACAGCGGCGCCGGGCCTGTCCCCTTGGCTCCTGGAGTCACAGGGAAGGAGCCCGACTCGCCCCCAGTCCCTCCTCCATCCCTGGGAGTCAGACGGGAGGGAGAGCTGGCGGGAGCCACGCAGGGCGCGGCGGGGACCCTCTGACTGTCCTGTTGCTCCTGGCGTTGCCGTAGCCACCAGGGCCACCTGGAGCTCTCGTAGGTCAGTAGTTACCTAGCCGTTTCTCAGTCTGAAGCGGTGCCTCCTGCCCCTCTCTTCCAGCTCCCCCCCCACCGGCGTCAGGTGGTGGCCAGGCTGCTGAGCAGGGGGCTCGGAGCAGAGGGCTGGCGGCTTCGGGAGAAGGGGAGCACCGCGGAGAGACGGTGCCCGGCCTGTGCCTGGGGCCTCCCCCGGCCTGGGACCTCCCCGGCCGCTGTGGGAATGCGGACACTGGCGAGGGGCCCAGGGAGGCCCCGCGGGGACCAGCTGTTTCTGAGAAAACCGGAGGGCAGGGCGGCCAGGAGGACGGTGTGTCCGGGTCGGGCGTCGCCCTGAGCTCGGGCTCAGGGACCAGGCGGCCTTATGCCTGCAGCGCCTGTGAGCGGAGCTTCCGGTGCTACTCAGACGCGGTCAAACACCGGAGCATCCACTGCGGGGAGAAGCCCTACGCGTGTGGCGACTGCGGCAAAGCCTTCATCCACAGCTCGCACGTGGTCCGGCACCAGCGGGTCCACAGCGGGGAGCGGCCCTATGTGTGCAAGGAGTGCGGCAAGGCCTTCAGCCAGAGCTTCAACCTCATCCGGCACCAGCGAGTTCACACCGGAGAGCGGCCCTACCAGTGCGCCGAGTGCGGCCGGACCTTCAGCCAGAGGTCGGACGCCGAGAAGCACCGGAGGATCCACACGGGGGAGCGGCTGTACGAGTGCGGGGCCTGCGGGAAGGCCTTCGTCCACGGTTCCAACGCCGCCCGCCACCGGCGGACTCACCATGGGGAGAGCCCCTACGCCTGCAGGGAGTGCGGCCAGGCCTTCAGCCAGAGCTCCAACCTCATCCAGCACCAGCGGGTGCACACGGGCGAGAAGCCCTTCGCCTGCCAGGAGTGCGGGCGCGCCTTCAGCCGCAGCTCCTTCCTCCGCGAGCACCGGCGCATCCACACCGGCGAGAAGCCCTACGCCTGCGGCGAGTGCGGCCGCGCCTTCCGGGCCCTGTCGGGCTTCTTCCGGCACCAGCGGGTGCACACGGGCGAGAAGCCCTTCCGTTGCGCCGAGTGCGGGCGCGCCTTCCGCCTGAGCTTCCATCTCATCCAGCACCAGCGGGTCCACAGCCGGGAGTGACGGGGCCACGTGGGCGGGACCGGGAGTGGACGGGCGCCGCTCCCCCAGGGGCAGACGGGGACACTTCCCACTGAGACTTGTCTTCGCAGCCCAGGTGTCTCCGTCTGACTCCCAGGGATGGAGTGAGGCCCCGCAGCGAAGCTGATCGGCCTCTGGGACCGCCCATCGCCGAGCCCCCCGCACCCCCCGCCAGCCGTGAGCTCCCCGCGGTCACGTGTCTCTGCTGGTTCTGGGATTTACACTCAGAGCCCGGCAGGCGCTTGTGCTATTTAAGTATTTATGACGTCAGAGAGGAAGGGAGAGGGCGGGACATCAAGATGAGAGGGAATCAGGGATCGGCTGCCTCCTGCTCGCCCCGCACGGGGTGAAGCCCACAACCCGGGCCTGTGCCCTGACCGGGAATCGAACCCGGACCTCCTGGCGCACAGGTCGGGGCTCTGCTTGTTTTGAGTTGGTCCGTGGGCGCAGCGTCTGCACTCGGGACTGGACTGGTCAGAGGTGAGAGGACGCGCAGGCGCCGTAACGCCCAGAAGGTCCCAGAACATCATCAGCGCCGACGGCAGCCAGGAGCACAGGTCGTGGGGGCTGGGCCCCGGGAGGAGCCTGAGCGGGTGGCAGAGCAATGTGCGCGGAGCGAAGGCCGGGCGCTAGACAGTGAGGCGCTCACGGACTGCAGGGCGTGGCTGGTGCGAGGGCGCCCGCCTGTGGCTGGGCCTCCGTGGCCGTGGCCAGGTCCCGCTGAGCCCCAGCGGCCTTACCTGGGGTCCTGCTCACGGTCTCTCTTCAGGAGGCCCCTCAGCCAAGGCCGTCGAGTGGGCCGGGGCGAGGGCTGCCCGCGGAGGCGGGGGTCAGGGAGGGGCGCCCACTTTGTGCCGGGGGAGAGGCTGCGGAGACGCGTGACCCGGCTTTGTTGATCGTCACCCGAGGATGTGTCACGCGTCGCAGAGAGAGCGGGAGGGGAGGAGGGGCGAACCCAGGACCCGGGTGTGTGCCCCGACCGGGGAGGGACCCAAGACCCTTTGAGTCGAGGGCCGACGCTCTAACCACTGACCACAGGCCAGGGCATGAGCAGGTTTCATGTTTTGTTATTTTATTGGCTTGAGGGAGAGAGAAACATCGATTTGCTGTTCTACTTATTTCCTTGGTTGGCTCTTGCGTGTGCCGACCGGACCGCACCTGCAGCTTGGTGTGTGGGGACGGCGCCCTCACCAGCGGAGCCGCCCTGTGACCGGCTGTAACGCCCCCCATCCACCCAGGGCCGCAGCACCTCCCGCCCAGGCACCCGGTTCCAGTGGCTGCGCCGCTCTCGGCTTTCGTGGTCAGACCAATGAACTGGAGGGAAACACTGTCCCCAGCAGGACTGCCAGGCGCCTCCCCCGACCCCCGCAGCTCCAGGGCCGTGGGAAGGC
Organism: Myotis daubentonii; assembly: GCF_963259705.1. Taxonomy (NCBI): domain Eukaryota; kingdom Metazoa; phylum Chordata; class Mammalia; order Chiroptera; family Vespertilionidae; genus Myotis; species Myotis daubentonii. The sequence continues at coordinate 54,037,739 of NC_081856.1, forward strand.
GGGAGACCCGGCCACAGAGGGTCCCGGTCTCGGTCCTCCCGTGGCCCCACCTGCGTGTCCTAGCCATCGGGCGCTGCCACCCAGCCGGGCTTTTCCCGGGGGACCGTCCACCGAGGCGGCTCCGTGCCCGGCGCCCGTCCCGGGGGGGCCTCGCCGGCACTCGGGGTGCCCCTCCCGCCCCAGGAGCACGAGGAGGGACGCCTGGCTGTGGGCACTGAGCCTCCCCGGGAACCGGCTCGGGCAGCCTCCCCTCTGCTCTGGGAGGCGCAGTGTCCGAGGGGCTCCCGCCCAGCGTGGGGACGGGGCAGGCGGCTCACAGGCCTGGGCACGGTCAGCCCCTTCCCTGCGTTGCCTGACCCGCCCCCTGGGCGTCCTCCACAGGCCGAGCCCTCAGCGGGCTCTACAGCCCAGCCCGCCCTCTGCAGACCCTGAGCCGCAGCTGGAGGCACCTGCTGGGGGAGGGGGGGGGACCTTCAGTGTGACAGCCAGCGCCTCGCCCGGCCACCGTCGACCTCTGAACCGGGAGGTCCCCGTTCCATTCCCGTCAGGGCACAAGCCCGGGTTGTGGGCTCCATCCCCAGTGTGGGGCGTGCAGGAGGCAGCCGATCAGTGATTCTCTCTCATTATGGATGTTTCTCCTTCTCCCTCTCCCTCCCTCTCTGAAACCAATAAAAACATGTTTAAGGAAAACATGACATTTCACCCTAGAAATTCCCGTTTTGCTTGAACAGTGAAGCGCAGTCAGGGCGGTGAGGCAAGGCGAGCCCACTTAGCACTCATTCCTCGCGGCCGTGGAGCCCAGCGAACTCCTCCCTCTGCGTCTTGGAGCCTCTTGCGCCTGCGGGGAGCCGGGACCGGGCAGGGGAGGGCTGCGCCCCAGGCAGCGGCTCCGAGTGGGAGGCCCAGGACGCACACGGGTCCGTGGGCCCCGCCACAGGAAGGATCCGGCTGACCACGGCACGGACGGAGCTGGGTCACACGGGCGACGCTGGTCCGGGTCCAGGTAGTTGGGCCTGGAGGTGCCCAGGGCCACCCACTTGCTCTCCACCCGGGCGGTGGCCTGGGTGCTCAGCGCCCGCTTCTGCAGGGAGATAGGGACAGGGTGTGGGTCCCCACGCACGGCCAGCTCCCACAGGGCATCTCCTGAGAGCGGGGAAGGCCTCCCAGGCCGGAGCCCGGGCAGGGGGCCCCCTGGACACTCACCTTTTGGACCTGCCGTCCCCCCTGGACTCGGGATCCACCCTCCACTCCTCAGCTCCTCCTGGGCCTCCGCCACCGGCTGCTGCTCTGCCTGGATCTGCGGAGGCAGAGGGGCCTGTCGGGCGACTCCTGTCCCCACGGCTCCACCCAGGACCTCCCTCCACAGGCCGCTGACCTCAGTGCCCTGGGGAGGCCGAGGCCGCCATTGTTCCACCTGCTCACGGCCTCCGTCCTGGACCAGAGCCCTGTCTGCACCCACAGCCCCCTCCCCCCCCCCCCACCGCCCCCGCCCTGGTGCCGGTTCCCAGGAGCCCCCAGCGGCCGGAGCTGCCGCGTCCAGCCCACCTTTGCCTGGAGGCTCCGCATGGGCCTCTTGAAGGTCGTGGGGGTCGCCGGGTGGTTGCAGAGAACGGCCAGGGCCCGGCTGCAGGACGAGGCCTGAGACTTGGGAGTGGCCACAGCCCACACGGGTGACCGCCCCTCCGCCAGCGCCTCCCGGGCAGCCGGACGCTCGGGAGACCAGGGCCACAGAAGAGCTGCCCAGGGGCCATAACCCAGCCTGGCGGGGACCACCAGCCCCAGGCTCGGACGCCCGGGGCCTCCGCCCAAGCCCAAAGGGGTGGGCTGGGCAGCAGGCGGGTAGAGACGGGGCGGGGCCTGAGGGGCTGGGCAGAGCGGCCCCGAGGGCAGGCCCACAGATGCTGGGGTCCTGAGGGCACCCCTGACCCTACTTGGCCCCGAGCTGGAGAGCCCCTCAGGCCAGGCGCTGCCCTCCCCCTGGCACGGCCCACAGCGCCCCAACGCCACGGCGGTCACCTCGGGTCAGGGCCACAGCGGCTGCTGAGGGTGGCGCTGGCCCTGTGGGTGGGACGCCTTGGGTCAGGCCGCCCATCAGCTCCTGCAGGTGCCTGTTCAGGCTGCTGGTCTGGGGGGGGGGGGGCAGGTCTAGAATCATTCCCTCCGATGTTCCCTAAAACCTCCCCAGCCTCCAGCCCTGAGCGTCCAGGCAGGCGGGGCCGGATTTAGCCACGCCAGTCACATGAGTCACGGCTGGTTTTCGGTTTTCGTGGCACCAAGTTTTTCAAGATCAAACCTGCCAGCTTTCCCCTCAGGTCTTTGTTCTCCGGCACAAAGGAGGCCATTTACACCGTCACCCAGGCCGAGCTGCACGGAGGCCAGCGCTGTGCGCCTGATGCCTTTTCAATGACTTTTGGTTCTGTTCCTTGAAAAAGACGTGGTTGCCTTGATCATTAGGTTTATGAAGGTTCCCGACAAGATCACTTGTTTAAAACAAAACAAAACCACAGAGAGGACGGGGAGGGGGGGGGGGGGAGGGAACAGTCCTCCAGACACTGGCCTCCCATCGCGGCGGCCGCTCAGTCCCGCGGGCTCTCGCCTCCGCACAGGCCGGCAGGTCCCGATTCCACCGCGAAGGCCAGACCCCGAAGGACGGAGTTCGGCCACGGAGCCATGCGGCCGGGCTCCGTTGCCTTTTGGAGGTGAGGGGCTCACTGGTTAGGGCGCAGGGAGGCCGAGGGCACTCCGGGCCTCTGTCCAGGGGGGATGGCAGCGGGGTGGCGGCAGCGGATGGGGGGGGGGGCAGGAACAGAGCCTGGCCAGGTGGGCAGGGCTGCCCTCTGACCCTGAAGCCCTTCCCTGGACAGGAAACCGCCTGCAGGTCCGTCGGGGACACGGGGCTGTTCCACACCTGCCCTGACTTCACAGCGCGGTGGTGTGCGCGCCCCGGCCTTTGTGTGAGGTTATTAAAGACGCACTTTCCTGCCTCTGAACAAATGGACGGGGGGAGGGGGGGGGGGGCTGCGAGGGTGAGCGATGGCCGCAGCCTGTCAGGTGGCGGCACCTCATCCACAATGGCGCCCGGATTCACGGCCGAGGAGGCCGAACCCATTTATTCAGAGCAACACGGGGACAGCAGCCCCGGGGGACGCCGCGGGCAGCATCCATCACACGCTTCTCGGAAAGCACGTCAGCACAGCGACAGCGGCATTACACCGTCTCCGAGATTAAAAATTAGTCACACGTGGAAGACGGAGCGGCCGCCCCCGAGTGAGGCCCCTCTCGCCCGGGGAGTAAACGCTGCACGTCTCCTGATGAGCGTTTCGGGGCGCTATCCCCGTGGGCCCCCCGCGGGCGAGAGCCCTGCTGCCTGGACTGGCTGGGCGGGTGTCAGAGCCATTCTGTCAATCACATCCACCCGCCGGCCGCGGGGGGCCAGCAGTGACGGCAGCGTCACCCCTCACATCGATGAGACTCAGAGCCGCCTTCCTGGCTCGGGCCACAGTGAGGAGCCCCCGGAACGGAGCCTCCCCTTGGACGTGCCACAGGCCACCATGCGGGATGCTCACCCCAGGCCCCTCTCCCCCTGCAAACGCTGCTCAAACCCAGCCCCGGCCTTCTGAGCAGCCACACACCCCTGCCCACCAGGAAGCCCCGCCCCAAGCCTTGGCCCCTCCTCCCTGCTCCTGGGCCTCTAGCCTCCCTCCTGGGGATCTAGCCTCCCTCCTGGGCCTCTAGCCTCCCTCCTGGGGATCTAGCCTCCCTCCTGGGCTTCTAGCCTCCCTCCTGGGCTTCTAGCCTCCCTCCTGGGCTTCTAGCCTCCCTCCTGGGGATCTAGCCTCCCTCCTGGGCTTCTAGCCTCCCTCCTGGGGATCTAGCCTCCCTCCTGGGCTTCTAGCCTCCCTCCTGGGCCTCTAGCCTCCCTCCTGGGCCTCTGGCCTCCCTCCTGGGCCTCTGGCCTCCCTCCTGGGCTTCTAGCCTCCCTCCTGGGCTTCTAGCCTCCCTCCTGGGCCTCTAGCCTCCCTCCTGGGGATCTAGCCTCCCTCCTGGGCCTCTAACCTCCCTCCTGGGCCTCTAACCTCCCTCCTGGGCCTCTGGCCTCCCTCCTGGGCCTCTGGCCTCCCTCCTGGGGATCTAGCCTCCCTCCTGGGCCTCTAGCCTCCCTCCTGGGGATCTAGCCTCCCTCCTGGGCCTCTAGCCTCCCTCCTGGGCTTCTAGCCTCCCTCCTGGGCCTCTAGCCTCCCTCCTGGGCCTCTGGCCTCCCTCCTGGGCCTCTGGCCTCCCTCCTGGGCTTCTAGCCTCCCTCCTGGGCTTCTAGCCTCCCTCCTGGGCCTCTAGCCTCCCTCCTGGGCCTCTGGCCTCCCTCCTGGGCCTCTAACCTCCCTCCTGGGGATCTAGCCTCCCTCCTGGACCTCTCTCAGTGGGGGCCTCCCTCCTGGGTCGCCAACACCCAGGAGGAATCCACAGGAGTGTGTGCACCCTCCCACACCATGTGCCCACCGTGTCCTGCTCCTCGGCCTTCTGTTCCTGCGGCCAGACTGTAGCTGTTAAAGGCCAGCGACCCACCCCACCCCTGGCCTTTCTCTGGCCCCACAACCAGGTGTCCCCTAGAGCAGAGCTCCCAGATGTGGGCGGCCTCACCTGTGATCCTGAAGCAGCCCTCTGTCCGCACTCCCCACCCCCAGCCAGGCTCTGTCTGTAGCCTCACCCCAGCTCTGCCCAGCAGTCGCCCCCCCCCCCAGCCCCTGCCCCCTGGGAGCCCCGCCTCCCCAGCCCCTTGGGGTGCACAGAGGGTGGGAGGCCCGTGGTCAGACCAGTCCCAGCAACTTAGGGTCTGGGAGGGTGCGGGGGGGGGGGGGCGGGGGCTGCCAGGTCGATGGAGCGCTGAGCACACGGGCTCCCGCAGCCCCTCCTGCAGGTCCCCGGGCAGGGCGCCCGGACAGAGGGGCCTTAAGGCAGTCTCTTCACTTCCAAGTAGCTTTTTATTTTTAATTTTTATTTTTGGTTAATCCTCACCCAAAGTTATTTTTCCATTGACTTTTAGAGAGAGTGGAAGGGAGAGGGAGAGACAGAGAGAAACATGGATGTGAGAGGAACATCGATTGGTTGCCTGTAGCACACGCCCCAACCAGGGCCACGGATCTGCAACCGAGGTGCGTGCCCTCGACCGGAATCGAACCCAGGACCCTTCAGTCCACAGGCGGACGCTCTAGCCACTAAGCCACACCAGCGGGGCCATTTCCGAGTAGGTTTTGTGTTGTGCCCACGGCAAGCCCGGCTCCGGTGGCACACCCCCCCCCCCCCAACTTGCCCTCAAATAGGAACGAGTCTGCGCTCTGTTCTCTGGCCGAGGGCGACCGGACCTGGGATTAATGGCCCGTCTCCGGCAGCAGGCGCATCTGTTTCCGAAGGTGGTTTCCTCACGGACACAAAATTGTTGACTGTTTCCAAACAATTCGTGGGTCCGTCCTGCTGACCCCCCGCCCTGCTGACACGGCGTTGGCGACCACCATTGGTCAAGGCTCCCGGCCCGCGCCCATCGGTCACCCCCAGGCGGCTGGCTTGCGCTCCCCTCGTGCAGGGCCTTCCAGAGCCCCGGATCTCTGTGGCCCTCGCGTGAGCACAGTGGGGGGCGAGAGTCTGGCTTCCCCGTCGTCGGCACCTCGTTTTGAAAAACGTGAGCGGGAACAGTGGGCACCGAGGCCCTTGGGATGGCGCCCACCGCTGCCCGGCCGGGCGGACACTGGGCTCCAAAGACCAGGAGCCCAGGCCCAAGGTCTGCGCGAAGGGAGGTTTACTCTCTCGCCAAACAGAGGAGGAGGAGCAGGGCCAGGGCTCTCTGCCCTCGGCAGGCGCCCCCCACACCCCACACCCCGATCCCCATCCCCCAAGTCACAGGCAAGACGGCAGCCCAGGCCTCGGGGTCTCACCCGCCACGGCAGCGTGTGGGGCTGGGGGGCTGGTCTCCCCTGTGGGGCTCCCCCAGGAGCCCCCTGGACTCCCCTCCTGGCCACTGGCCAAAGCCGCATCCCAGCCCCTCCCCTCGCCCCCCTAGACTCATATTGCAATTGTGCGGGCCGGCGCCACCTGGATACGTTACTGTGGCGATGAGAACCGCGCAGCCGGCAATACCCTAGGGTTCCTCTTCCCTCCTGCACAGCCGCTCCTGTTCCCGGGAGTGAGAACCCGGGGCCCTGTGTGTCGCGGCCAGGCAGGCAGAGGCGCCGCGCTCGGGATCCAGCTCTGAGGAGGGAGGCAGATCGGGTGTTCAGGGCCCGGCGGGGGCGGAGGGGGGGGGGGGGCGCCGGGCTGGGGTGTAGAGGGAACCTGATAGTCTGAAGATTAGCTTCTGCGCCGGCTCCGGTGCTCCTGCCCCTACAAGGGTGTGCTCCGCGGTGAGGCGGGCTCCAGCGTCACCGGAACTCGGGGAAGTTAGGAGGGACCCGGTGGAGGCACAGTGATGGGGCAGCCCACAGGCGCGCAGGTTCTGGGGAATTCCATCCTGGAAATGGGCCAGTCCGGCTGTCAGCTCGGAAGTAGGCTGTGGACTTGCAATGGTTCTGGAAGCAGGTTCTGGAGGCAGGTTCTGGGGGCGCGTTCGGGGCGCAGGACGCCGGACCTGCAGACACCCGCCCCGGAGCGGGGAGGAGGAGCATTGTTTACGACCTCGCTCCAGCGCTCGCACCGTTAAACACGCCACGTGCACATTCGTGGACAAGCCCCTCGGAGGGTCCCTGTGGCCGGCGGACGGCATGAACCCGCGCGGGGCCAACGTGGAGGCTGCAGGGGAAGGGAGCGGCCGGGACGGGAGCGGTTAGCGAGTTCCACGTTCCGCGTTATTTTTTCCTTTTCCCCTAACTTCTCGGCGCACTCCGCGGCCGCCCGCGCACGCGCACTGCGCGCCCCGCGGCCCAGCTCGGCGTCGGGCCCGGCGGTTGCCAGGGGCGACCGCATTCCCCCAGGACTCCGCGGGTGGGTGGGCGGGGCCTGGGCGCCCGGAGCCATCTCCTTCGCTCTCTGGTTGGTCGAGGCTGCTGTCCGTCGGAACCGCCGCCGTCGCCGATTGGGCAGCGGAAAGTTTCGCACGCTCGGCGCGGGCCGCCACACCCCTCCCGACCGCCGGGCGGGCCACCCGGGGAGACGACAGTGCGGGACCCGACGCGGCGTCCGGGAGGGACCTACGCGGGCCTCGGCTTCCAGGCGGCGCGGACCGAGCGGCGGGCGGCGATGATCCCGGAGGAGAGGCGAGACGGCCCGGGCGCCGGCGACGAGAGCCCCGGGCTGCAGGCGGCCGACAGCGTCCGCAAGGTGGGCGCCCGGGGAGTGGGGGCGCCGGGAGGAGGGCGCCCGGAACGGGCGGGCGCGGCGCTGGGTCTCCGGCTGCGTTGCTCCCTTGTCCGAGCGCAATGCAAGGGAGACTCCCGCCATCCACACCTCGCTCGCCCCAAAAGGCAAGCTGGGCGCACTGTTGGGGAAACTGAGGCCCGGAGGGCAAACTCCGCGATAATTGCCTGCGCTGGTTCCGCTCTCGCCGGGTCGGGATCAAGTGCGGGGGAAGCAGCAGGAGGCCCCTCCCGTGCGGCTCGGGGACGGGGAGAGCGCCGTTCCAGCTCGCCGCTTCCCGGGCGCCCTGTCGGGCCGGGGCTGGGCTCCGGTCGGTGACAGCCCGCGCCTGCGTCTCGCGCCGGCCATTGCGCCTTTCCTAACGCCCCTGTCTCCGGGCCGCCGGCCTCGCGCTGGGCACCCGCGCGGTGTTTGCTGACACTTTGAGCTGCTGGTGGCTGAGGCCTCGCAGGTACAGGAAACGGCCGGAGTCACAGGCGGGAGCGCGTCCTTCCGTCCTTTCCCTGCGCACCCGCCCCGTGGAGTCCTGGGCGCTGGACTGTGGACCGGTTCCAGGAGCGCCGGGAGGCCCGGGAAGGGCGTGGGGCGGGGCCCTGCCCCGATGGCCCTGGGAGCGGGCTGCTCTGGCGGCCTTGCTCTCAAGCACAGACGCCAGTGTCGCCTGCAGAGGTGCTCGCCTCCCTCTCCCAGGCCAGGCTGCGCGGAGGACCCGGCTGCTCGGTTCAGCTTTGTGCGATGGGGCCGGGCCTTCCAGGGGCGAAGGGGGTGTCTGGTGGGACCTGGGGCCCAGGTTGGCAGCCACGTGATGCCGACCAGACCCCGCAGGGGCAGGCCCTCCTCACCCCCAGGAGATGCCAGGTGCTGTGGCAGCTACGTGTGGGGAGCACACTGGGCCCTGGTCCCAAGCGTGGACACTGCCCTTGGTGACCCCACTTCCCGCGGCCCCGGCACGTGTTGTCGGATGGAATGTTGGGGAGGTTGCTCACACACGTGTTCCAGAGGGCTCTCTGCCCCAGGGCACCCTGGGAAGGCGCGGAAACTTCCCAGCCTCCTCTCCAGGCGACCCAGCAGCCCAGCGGCCGACTGTGCCGGGAGGAGGCGCTGGGCGGCCCTCCCACACTCCTCTGTCCTGTTGCCCCAGCAGCTCCTGCTCCCTGGAAGGTCTGACCGGACCCCTGCGGGGGGTGGGGGGTGGAGGGGGCTGGTCCCTGTACGGTCACAGGCTGGGAGTCAGGACAGGGCCGCTGGCCAGGCCGAAAGCCAAGCAGTGTGGGCGGTGTCTCCCCAGGGGCACTGAGAGCGGCGCCAGCGGGGACTCCCCAACGCCAGCCAAGGGCCCAGTTAGCAGGGGCTCTGGGAGTGGGGCCGTCTGAAGGCACCAGGGGCCACCAGTGCCCCAGTGAGCCTCCGAGAGGGGGGGGTGTCACCCCGCTGGCCGCAGGGGCCTGGTCTGTGTCCATCTGGCATGTGTGTGGTTGCAGCCACCGTGTCCTGGCAGCCGTGTGGAGGGTGGGTGCTGGGCCCACTCCTTGGGGTGTCCAGATCCTCTGTGTTCAGGTGAGACCGAGGGAGGGAGGGGGGCCCTGAGGGGGGGGGGCGGGGGCTGATCTGCCAGGCGTGAGGGCCTCTCCCTGGGAACCCCCGGAGCCGGGAGCCTGGGCAGGGCGGGGACCCGCTGTTTGTTCCAGCGGCCTGTGCTGGCGTAACTGTCCTCCAGCTGCCCCCCCCCCCCCGGGCTGTTTCCTCCTGGGCTGCTGGGGCCGCCAGCCCGGTCTTGTCAGTGGGTGTGAGGGGGTCTCTTCCCTGTTCTCCACCCTCTGCACCCGCTGGGCTCCGGCTGGGGAATGCTGGTCACCTGCGCCCCCTCCCACAGCAAACCCCTCCCCCCGGGGCCAGCTCCACCCGGTGAGGGCGACAGGCCTGAGCAGGCTCTCCGTCCGTCCGCCCGCCCGCCCAGCAGCGGAGGTCAGGTGGTTGCTCCGTCCCACGCCACCCCCCCCCCTCCCCGGGCTCCAGCCACTGGCCTGGCGGGAGCGTTAGGGTCCAGGTCGTGAGGGGTGCCCCCGAGCTCAGAGTGGGCCCGGCCCGTCTCTCTGGGAGCCCCGGACACAGACTGCAGGACCGTGTCGGTGAGGCCAGCCCTGCTGATCCGCGGCCTCTGCCCAGCACAGAACCCCCACCCGGACAGACGGCCGTGGCCGCTCACCCCGAGGGCAGGGCACCTGCTGGGGGCTCGCAGTCGGAGCTTCAGGAGGAGCGGGATGCAGCCTGGGCTCTGCCCCCGCCCCAGGCCTCCTGCACGGAGGGGGCACGGTGGGCGCTGCGGGCGGAGAAGAGGCGGCGGTCAGCAGGAAGGCACTCAGCCGGCATCCTGAGACCAGCCGCCCCGTCTGTAGATGTGTCCCCAGGACCCGCCATGGGGAGTCCCCTGCCACCTCTGCTCTTCCTCCCCGAGTTCAGGGAGGGACACACCCCCTCTCTCCAGCCTCCTGTCCTTCATGTCTCAGAAGAGTGCCTCCTCCTACAAGAAGTCTTCCCTGATTGACCTGTTGAGACCGCTGGAGTCTGGACACATTGGGCGTAAGCCCAAGTGGCTGTGCGCTGGCAGCCTTCGCCATGGGGGGGGAGAGGGCGCTCCTGTGCTGGGCCAGCTGGAGCCCGGCAGGTCTGACACTGCCTGTGCGGGGGGCGTCCTGGGGTAATGGGGACAGCAGACACAGCAGGCGGCCGAGGCCGCGCTGCGGGAGGAAACCCTCCCTCTGTCCGCGCCCCTGGGGCAGCGGCTTCGTTCCCACGCTGGTCGGGTGGAGTGAGCGCCCAGGTGGGCGTCGGCCGGGAAGGTGGTTCTGAGTCCTTCCTGATCCCTGGCTGCAGACGGACCCCACGGGAGGTCCCTGCGTGGCCGGGAGGAGGCGCGGTGGCCGCACGTCCCTGCTGTAAGCTGCCCCGGCTCTTCACTGCGGCCCCAGACGCGGGCAGGCTGGCACTGTTGCCCGTAGCGTGAGGAGCCGCGGCCGGGGTGGGCAGCGGGCAGTCAGGAGGCCTGGCTTGCTGCCTGGGAGCGAGCGACCCTGGGCCTGTGGTTGGGGCGCTCGCCAAGGGGTCCCCATGAGTCATCAGCTGGAACGGGGCCCAGCAGAGCGTTGAGGGGCGGCCCGAGAGCCAGCCTCCCGGCCTCGGTCACTGTCCCCGGTCCCTCCCGGCCTGACGGCGCTAGAGCAGGCGTGTGAGGGGCTGCGGGATGACGTCCAGGAGGACGCGTGGTGAGCTGTGGCTGCCTCCTGCCCGGGGCCCCATCACGCGGCGGCCGCGCCCCATCAGCCCAGCTGTGTCCCACCCCCACCAGTCCTGCGGCCCTCAGCCCTTCCTCCCGGCATCACCCTCTGAGCCCAGGCTCCACGCCAGGTGGGCCAGCTCACCCCCTGCCCCATGGGTGGGGGACCCCTGGCCCGGCCTCAGGGTGCTGAGCCTGTGACCCGTGGCCTCCGTGCAGGGCGGCGACCCCCTGGCGCAGACGCAGCGAGGCCGCCTGCAGAGCCGCAGGGCCCGCGTCCACCAGCAGATCAGCAAGGAGCTCCGGATGCGGGCGGGCGCCGAGAACCTGTACAGGTGCGCGCGGCCCGCGGGCAGAGGGCAGGGCGAGCCCCATCCCTGCCCCCAGCCTGGCCTTCCAGGGTCCCCGGCCCCTCTGGGGGCTCCAGGTGCAGCACAGAGGTCTGACCCGCTCGCCCTGGGAAGTGGGTTCGGAGTGTCTGCCGCGGGCATGGCCTGCGCCTGGGGGAGGCAGGGGGGCGGCCGTGCCCTGGGGCCCGGGGACAGCCAGGACATGCTCGCGTGGGCAGGAGTCTGCACGAGCCGCCGGCGACTCGGGAAAGGGGGCCTGGACCCGCTGCTGCCCCAGGAGTGGGCTCTGGAGCGGGGGCTGGCGAGGCTGCAGCGTGGTCAGGCCTGCGGCCCACCCACAGGGCTGGCCTTCACCTCAGCCCCCTTCCCAGAGCCACCAGCAACACCCGAGTCAGGGAGACCGTGGCCCTGGAGCTGAGCTACGTCAACTCCAGCCTGCAGCTGCTGAAGGAGGAGCTGGAGGAGCTGGACGGCGGCAGCGACGACGGGCCCGGGAGGTGCGAGCGCGCGTGGGGTGTGGACACGGGTGTGCGTGTGCGTGTGATGTGGGAGGTCCGTGACCCGGGCAGCCTGCGGCGTGTGTGGGTGTGCGGGGACGCCTCTCAGAGTCGGGGGGGGGGGTGTGGGTGTGCCGCGGGGCGCCGGGCCAGCCCCAGGGTCGGGACTCGCTGCTTCTGGTTCCAGTGAAGGCATCACTGTCCCCCTGATCCCCCTGGGGCTGAAGGAGACGCAGGAGCTGGACTGGTCCGCGGCCCTGAGGGTGAGTGCGGCCTGGGGGCCGAGGGGGGCGGGTCATGGAGGCTTCCTGGTCCAGCGTCTCGTTGGGCAGACAGGGAAACTGCGGTCCGAGGGGGGAGGCCTGGCCTGGGGATGCCCACCTCCCCCGCTCAGGGGGTTGGGACTGCGAGGCTTTGGAGAAGAGCCGCCTGGGCGGGCGCCACAGAGCTGGTCCTCCTGCCCGGAGCCCCAAGATGGCCCCAGGGTCCCCATCTCTCGCTCTGAGGGTCCCACAGCCAGAGCCTGTGGTGAGAACCGATTGGTCCCCCATCTTGTGGGGGCTCAGGAGCCGGGCTGCTCTGTCCAGCTGGCCACTGCCTGGCAGGCCCTGTGCAGAGGCGCCTCCATGTCCCTCTGTGGCCTGCGGCACCTGCCCCCCGGGGGTCAACACAGGAATTCGAGCAGAAACAGCCCGGAGCCTCTGGGCCCATGTCTGCAGTGAGGGGTGGCCAGAGGGGAGGACCGGGCGGCCCTTCTCTGGGGCTGGGGCCTCCCCCCCCCGCCCCCCGTCTGGGCCTCCCCACCCCCAGTCTGGGTCTCCCCCACGCGGGGCCGGGAGACTCCAGGCAAGGCCAGTGCCCCCCCCCCCCCAGGAGCTGATCTCTGGGCACTTTGGAGAGGATGGCGCCACCTACGAGGAGGAAATCAGGGAGCTGGCCAACCTGCGGCAGGTAGGGGGCCCCGCCCGCCCCACAAGGAGACCGGCCACACCCAGTGACCCCAGAGGCTCAGTCCCAACAGCAAATGGAGCTCACTGTGGACTCACCACAGGGCAGCCCCGGGCAGTGGGGACAAGGCTCACTGTGGGCCCCCACGCCTGCCAGCGCCCTGCACCGGGCACTCGGCCCCTAGCGCAGGGCTGCTCCATGCCTGTCCCTCCCGTGCCCTTCGGTCTCCTGGGGCGAATGTGAGGCCCACGACTGCCCAGGAAGGACAGACGCCCGGTGTGGCCCCGTCCGCTCCGGACCCGGCTGCTCCCTGGGCTGTGATGTCCGAGGAGGCTCTCAGGGTGGGGTGCACGCGGGCTGGCCCGGAGGGTGGGGTCAGCTGCTCCCTCCCGCAGGCCGTGCGGACGCCCAGCCGGAGCGAGGCCGGCCTGGAGCTGCTCATGTCCTACTACAACCAGCTCTGCCTCCTGGACGCTCGCTTCGTCAGCCCCGCCCGGGGCCTGGGGCTGCTCTTCCACTGGTAGGGCCGCCCGCCTGCGCCCATCTCTCAACTTCCGGGTTGTTGCCTCGGGCTCCACCCAGCCTGACCCCACCCTGCAGGTACGACTCGCTCACGGGGGTCCCGGCCCAGCAGCAGGCGCTGGCGTTCGAGAAGGGCAGCGTGCTCTTCAACATCGGGGCGCTGCACACCCAGATCGGGGCGCGCCAGGACCGCACCTGCCCCGGGGGCGCCAGCCGTGCGGCCGAGGCCTTTCAGAGGGCGGCAGGTGAGGCAGGTGCCCGGGTCTGCGCGACCCAGAGCCGGGGTGGGTAGGACGGCCCCCTGCGAGAGGGGCTCAGCCTGTACCCGTGTGGGGCGCTCAGGGCTGAGGGGTGCGGCCGTTGCAGGCGCCTTCAGCCTCCTGCGGGAGAAGTTCTCCCGCGCGCCCAGCCCCGACATGAGCCCCGCCTCGCTCCGCGTGCTGCAGCAGCTCATGACCGCCCAGGCCCAGGAGTGTGTCTTCGAGGGTCTCTCGCTCCCGGCCCCCGCCGCCCCCCACGACTGCCTGGCCCAGCTGCGCCTGGCGCAGGAGGCCGCCCAGGTGAGGACGGCGCCCCTCTCAAGCGAGGCCTGAACCAGCACCTTGGGCCCCGGCCGGCCTGGTCAGCTGCCAGCTGGGTGGGCAGGGCCTGGAATGGGGCCGGGGCGGCCTGCGGGGCTGCATCTCCTATTGGTATCTGGTCCCTGGGGGGCTGGTCGGGACCCAAGGTCCTGAGTCCGGCTCTGGGACAGCACTAACCAGAACAGGAACTGGGGGCACAGACCCCAAGCTGGGACCCGCGTGGGCCAGGGCCGGTGGAGGCTGGTCCCCAGGTGGGGAGGCGGGGCTGAGGCTGCTGGGGGGCCCGGCTGGGCTTGGCCGACCGTCCTGCCTGGGTCCTGGCAGGTGGCGGCCGAGTATGAGCAGGTGCATCGGGCCATGGCCCAGCCGCCGGTCCGAGACTACCTGCCCTTCGCCTGGACCACGCTGGTGATCGTCAAGGCCGAGCACTTCCGCGCCCTGGCCCACTTCCACGCGGCCACGGCCCTCTGCGGCGGCCCCCGTGAGAGCCCCACCCCACCGAGCGCTGCGTGCGGGGGAGGCGGGGGCTGTGCGTGCAGGAGGCCTCAGTGCGGGGGGGCTCACGGCCCTCTCTGCCCCCAGCGGCCGAGGAGCTCCTGGTGCGGGAGCGGGAGGTCTTCCTGGAGCCCCAGGCCCCCCGTGAGCCCCAGCGCCCCGCACTGGCACCGCCGCAGGAGCCGGAGGAGCGCAGGAAGCTGGGTGAGGCGGCTGTGGGAGAGTGCGGGGCCCTGTGGGGGGTGAATGATCCCCGGGGGCCACCCCGCCCTACCCTTCACAGGTCACTCCTTCTAGCCACGCCTGGTACCCCAAAGCTGACGGGTGGGGTAGCCAACCTGCCTCCTGGATGCCCCCCACCGCCCACTGGTGGGTGATCCCGGGGCAGGAGGGGGCACACGTGGGAGGCTTTTCCGGGCCCAGCGTTCACCCCGGCAGCTCCCCTGTCCCATCCGGGCGGGGGCGGGGGGCTGGGGCGCAGAGGGCTGTGCAATGGGCGCTGTCCCCGCGTCTGTGCAGGCAAGGCCCACCTGAGGCGCGCCATCCTGGGGCAGGAGGCGGCGCTGAGGCTGCACGCCGTGGGCCGTGCCCTGCGCCGCGTGGACCCACTGCAGGCGGTGCTGGCCCAGGCGCTGCGGCGCTCGCTGGCCAAGTACTCGGAGCTGGACCTGGAGGACGACTTCTTCGAGGCCCCCGAGGCCCCCGACATCCAGCGTGAGCAGCCGCGTGGGTGGGTGTGTCCTGGGCGTGGGGGGCGGGGCCCTGCGGCCTTTGGGGCGAATGCATGACCGTCCACGCCCACAGCCGAGCCCGAGAAGCGGGGTGCTGGAGGCCACCCACGCTGCCGCCCCTGACTCCCCCAAGGGGGCTGCCCTGGGAGACAGACACCCCCAGGCCGCTGCCGGCTCCTCCGGGGTTACCTGGGCGGGAACCACCGCGGGCTCCTCGCACCAGTGGGGGTGCAGCCGGCCCGGATGTCGGAGAGGGACGCGTGTCGCCCACTCTGGCTGAGCCGCATCCAGCCGTGTCCCCGGCCCGTGAGCCGTGGCCTGAGCCCGCCCTCCCTTCCCCGTCGCCCTTTCAGCCAGAACGTCCCAGAGGCCGGAGGTCCGCGCCCCCAGCTTCTCGCAGGTGAAGGTGGCCGACATCTTCCACCGGCTGGTGAGCGCCTTCCCGCCTCCGCTGCCCGCGAGGCCCCGAGGGGCCCGGCCTGCGGCGCCCCCTGGTGTCGGCCCCCGGATGTGCCGCTCGGTGGGGTGCCGCAGGCCAGGCCGCTGACTGGGGGGCTCCCAGGGGCCCCTGTCTGTGTTCTCAGCCAAGAACCGCTGGCGGCTGGGGGGCCCCGTGCACGTGACCCGAGGGGAGGGCGGCTTCGGCTTCACGCTGCGGGGAGACGCGCCCGTGCTCATCGCCGCCGTGGTCCCCGGGGGCCAGGCCGCGGTAAGGCCGGGAGGACGGCGGGTGGGGGCGGCGGAGTCTGGTGGGACTGGGACCGCAGTGTCCTGCCCCCGCAGGCGGCCGGCCTCCAGGAGGGCGACTACATCGTGTCCGTGGACGGGCAGCCGTGCCGGTGGTGGAAGCACGCGGAGGTGGTGGCCCGGCTGAAGGGCGTGGGCGACGCGGGCGTGAGCCTGCAGGTGGCGACCCTGCTGCCCGCGGAGCCCGGCACGGTGAGCCCCGCCCTCACGGGGGCTCCGCCCGCAGCAGCCCCCGCTGCACCAGGCCCAGCCCCCCTGGGGGACCCCGCTGCGGGGCTGCCCTCAGGAACCCCCAACGCGCCCCACACCCCCCCTCGGGTGGCCCCGCCGGTGCTGACCGCTGTGCATTCCCTGACGCAGGGGGACCGCCGGCCGCTGCGGGGGCTGCTGAGGAGCCAGGAGCGCCGCTGGGAGCCTGCGCCCGCGAGAGCCAGCCCCAGGCCCCTGCTCGGCTGGAGCCGCAAGGCCAAGAGGGGCAAGACTGGGGGGCGGCCGTCCCCAGCCCCCCGGCCCTGAGCTGCTCCGCCGCACCCCTGGTCGCCCAAGGAGACGTGAGGGGCGGCTCCCCACAGCGGGGCCCAGCCTGGCCTGCAGCTGGCTGGGGGCGGGGACCCCGTCGTGTCCTCCCCCAGCCCCGGAGGACCTTCAAGCCAGTTGCCACCCTGCCCAGTGCCCACTGCCCATTAAAGACAGTGTCGGGGCAGCAGAGGTTGCGGGTTTGACTCCCAGGGCCCACACCTCGGCCGTGGGTGGGTCCCTGGTTGGGGCACCTGCCGGCCAATCCAGCTCCTCACACCGGTGTTTCCCTCTCTTCCTCGCTCTAAAAGTCAGTTAAAAAACCCACGTATCCTGGGGTGAGGCTTTAAAACGGGGAGGGGTTGGGGGGGGAGAGGGCCCGGAGGCACCTGGAGGGGCGCCGCCTGCGGGCAGATTGGGGTCGGGGGCCGGTTGGGCAGGGATCCCTGTGGCCACCAGGGGGCAGCCGTCGCCCGCTGCTGCGGCGCGGATGCGGGATCTCCGGGCGGAACGGGGGCGGGGCGGCGCGGAGGACCCCCTGCGGGCCAGGCCGCCTCTCCCTCCCCCTCCTCCCTCCCCTCCCCCCTCCTCCCTGGGAGGTCCCCAAACAGCTGCAGCCCGCGCCCACACCTCCCTCCCGCTTTGGCTCTGCGGTGGGGGGTGGGGGGCGGGGGGGCGCGGCCAGGGCTCCCGTGTGTTTCCCGCGACCCCCCTGCCTCCGGGGAGAGGGCCTCACAGAACCGGCCAAGGTCACCTCCGCACGAAGTAACTTGATTAACAAAACCGCCTCCGGGAGGCCGTTACCTGCTAATCCGGGGACAGGCTGCAGGTCCGGCGGAGAGCGCAGCGACCCTCCTGCGAGCGCTCCGCTGGGGTCCCAAGCCCCGCCTGCCCCTTGCGACCAGGGAGGGCCCCCCCAAAGGTGGCACCCCGCCCTCCCAGGCTCCCTCAGCCCCTCCCCTGCCCCGCACACCGGCCTCTCTCCAGGGTCCTTGCCAGGAGGCCTAGGGATGAGGTCCAGGGCACGGCTGGGCCTGGCTGGACCCACAGCTTCGCCCCAGGGCCAGTCATTTCCTGCACCCCCACCCGGGGAGCAATGCTGCGCCCCAAGACCAGGACTTGGAGGAGAGGGCGGCAGCCTTGCGCTGGGTGCTCCCTGCCAGGGGCTCAGGGTCGCTCAGCGCCCGCCCTGTGCGCCCGGGTGGAGCCGTCCAGCCCAGGCGAGGGACCAGGTCTTTTCCGAGTGGCGGGGCCGCCTTGGCCGCCGGCTCATGGGTGTGCACACGTGTGGGTGCGCGTGTGGAGATGGGGGTGCGCCCGCAGGGCCACCATAGAGCTCCGCTGCGCTAGGGATTCAGGCGTCTGCCCCACACCCCGAGCTCCAGCCCGGCTCCTGCCCCCCTCGCTCTCTGCCCCCCTTGGTTTTCTGGACGCGGCCGCCTCCTGTCGGACTCAGCCCCCCTTTTCCGGGCCCATCACCGCGTGTCCCTGTCCCGGCCGCGCTCTGGGCCATGGGCCGGGCCCACACCGGCTCCACGCATGAGCCTTGCGCGGAGGCGGCAGCAGGACAGCGCCAGCTCCCGGGGCCCAGTGCGGGGCGGGGGAGGCGGGGCGGGGGAGCAGGGCTGCGCACAGGCAGGTGGGGTCCCGGTGCGCCCTGAGCGGGCGGAGGCGGAGGCCCCAGAGGGGCTCGCTGCGCAGCAGAGTCAGGGCGAGCCGCGAGAGCAGCTGTGCTTTGCCAAAAGAAAGCCGCGCAGGGGAAGGGCCGGCTCCGTTTCGCTTGGGTCAGCAGCGAGCCTGGCGCAGAGATTGATGCGCAGAGGCCTGGGGAGGGGAGCGGAGGAGGCCCAGGAGCCAGAGGGCGGCCGGGCGCAGCGCGAAGGGGGCCGCGGAGCGGGTCCCTTCCCAGCCTTCCTCTGCCCTCCGCCCCCTCCCAGTTCACTCTCCTCCCCGGACCCCTCAACCCTGGTCCCCGTCTCCTCCCCTGCTGCCCAGCCCGGGTCCCTCCAACCTCAGCGGCCTGTCTACCCTCCGTGCCCCTGGCTCAACCCACAGGAGACGGCACTGGGGACCCACGGCCAGGCTGAGGGGGTGAGACGCCCCAAAGCTGCACAGCCACCTGAGGGCCAGCCAGGGGGACCCCCAGGCCCCGGGGACCCAGAGGTGGGGCGCCTAGAAGGGCATGGGAGGCCCTGCTGGGGAGCCAGCCAGGGTGAGGCCGGAGAGGGGCACGACCTTCTGCAGGGGCTTCAGCCCTGGAGCCCCAGGCAGGGAGGGGTGCTGCTGGACTGGCCCGGACTGCATGGGTTCAATGGGGGCCCCAGAGATTCGGCCACCGGAACCCGCGACTGTGTCCTTGTTTGGAAAAAGGGTCTTTAGCCCCCGCGGGGCTGAGGGGTTGAGCGTCGACCTATGACCCAGGAGGTCACGGTTCGATTCCCAGTCAGGACACAGGCCGGGGTTTGGGCTCCATCCCCAGTGGGGGCCGTGCAGGAGGCAGCCGATCCATGATTCTCATCACTGATGTTTCTCTCTCTCCCTCTCCCTTCTTCTCTGACATCAATAAAAATATATTTCGTAAAGAAAGAAAAAGGGCTTTTGCACACGTCATTAAGAATCTGGGTGAGGTCCTCCCGGACACCCCGCAGGCCCTGAACCCGCCGACACCCATCGGTAGGGGACAGGACGGGGCGGGGCCTTGGGAAGGCGAGGTGGTTGGAGCCGAGCTCCCGCTGGGTGAGGCCGGGAGGGAGGCAGGGGAGGTCATGGGCTGGAACAGCTGCAGGAAACCAGCCTCCCACGCGTCCCGTGCGTCTGGCCTCAGTGTGCCCTTCTGTAGGACGGACATAACCGGACGGGACCTCGGGGCTGGAGGAGCGGTGGGCTCAGCCCGGCGGCCGGGACAGGCACCCCCTGCGAAGGCTGCCACCCCTCGGCTCTGAGGCACCTGCTGGGCCGCCCGGAGCCACCGTGGCCTGAGCGCCCGGATTTGGGGGTTGTCTGGCCAGAGGCTGACCCCACCTGCCCCTCTGCCTCCTCCCCCATCCCAGAGCCTCTGGGGGGTGGCATCGTCTGGGCTGGCGGGGGGCAGCCTGGGAGGAGATTCCAGGAGAAATGCTGGAACCGGAACCGGAACCGGACAGACGGCTGAGCCACGTCCAGGGAGCAGAGACCCAGCTGCGTGGGGGAGGGGAGAGGAAGAGCTGGAGGAGGGGGAGGGGGGAGGCAGAGAAAGGGGTCAGTGTGTCCCCCCACCCCCAGGGCCATCCCTTCTGAGAGGTGAGGGCTGGCTCTGGGCCTGAGGCCTCTGGAGGATGGGGGTGGGCGTGCGGCCCAGGGGGTCAGGGCCCTGCTGGTCAGGGTGCGGGGAAACCCTCGCACCCGGGGCCCTGAGCTGGGCAGGAGCTGGCCCAGAGGCCTGTGCAGCTGGCACTGGAGTGGGGTCTCCCTTGTCTCCAGCTGCATCGGCCCTGGAGGCTGGGCTGTGCTCTCAGGGTCCCGGCGGTGCCCCCCCCCCCCCCCGCCAGGCCTGGCCTAATGCGGGTTTACCTGCAGGGACTGCCAGCCCCCTCCCGCCCCCCCGCCAGGGGGTGAGCCAGACGTGCATTAAGGCCGGAGTGACTTATCGAGCTGTCAGGGCGAGCGTTTTAAGACAGAATTATAGGGGAGAGGAAAAAGATTTTTACCAAATTAATGAAAAATCAATCTGGCTTCAAAAATCCATTAGCCCTCATAACGCGGCGGCTACAGGCCGAGCCCGCCCCCTCGGCCATTCATTACCCTCGGTGTTTACATCTGAGACTGACACCTGCCGCCCACCCCCACCCCAGACCCAGAGGCCCCAGCCCGGGGCTCCCCCCACCCCCAGACCAGGGCCCGGGAGAGGGTGAGGCTGGGCAGACCGGAGGCGGGGGCTGCTGGTGGTGGTGTCCGACGGCTCGGGCAGGGGGCTGGTGTGGTGGGGGCCGCGGGTCCGTGCTGCTGGCAGTGGAGGCAGGAGGGTCCGTGTGGGTGACGAGGGAGGCTGTGGCCACAGGTCCCTGTGGTGACAGCCTGTGGCCTGCCCACCCCTCCCTCCCGCCCGATGGGCAGCCCCTGGGGAGGTCGTGGAGGCCCTTCGCTGTCCCACTGTCCCAGGCCACACGGGCGGGTGAGCCAGAGGGACAGGCAGGACGCCAGGGCGTCTCCTCCCCCTGGGGCAGAGGCGGCCGGGAGGGAGCGGCTGGCGGATGGCGAGTCTCTCTCTTCCTCCGTCGGCGTCTGCGTCCCAGCAGCCCCTCTCCCTGTTCCCTGTGACCCTCCTGTCCCGTCCACACCAGCTCCCCGAGGGGCATCCTCTGGCCTGGACTCTGGCAGCCCCTCTCCTGGGTCCATGCCTCCCCTGCCTGTTCCCTGGCCCCCAACCCCCCTGCGCCCTGGGCCCCGCCCCACCCCACCCAACAGCCCTTGACAAGTGGCTCCTGAGTTCTCTTGAGTGTCTTTTCACCTCATTTGTTCATTTGTTCATTCGTTCATTCATTCACCCACTTCTCCAGAGCCCCTCCTGGAGCCTGGCTGGCTGCCCAGAGGGACAGGGCTCAGTCCCCCTGCCCCCAGGAGTGCGTGGGCTGCTGGGGGCCGACAGGCCAGGGGCAGGAGGCTGGGGGCAGGTGCCATGGGGGCCTGGGGGCGCCCGGGGTGTAGGTGCTTGGAGTCCCAGGCCCTGAGGGGCGGGCAGAGCCCAGGGGGCCTTGAGAAGTGGGGGGCCTGCAGGCCCGGCCCGGCTCACCCTCCCCTGGGGCCTGCTGCAGGCGGCAGCGTGGGGAGCCCTGGCCCTGGGAGGATTGACAGCCCAGAGGGGCAGCTTCCCCGAGGCCATGAGCAGGGGGAGGGCGACATTAGCTCGGGGCCCTTCAGGGGCTCGGGGCCTGGTTCCAGCCGCCCACCCCTCACTCAGCCCCATGGAGCCAGACAGTCGAGCTGCAGGCTGTGGTCTCGCAGATCAAATCCCACTTCATTAGCGGTGCGGCTGGGGCAGGGGTGGGGTGGGCAGGGCCCAGGCCCAGGCCGTCTGCGGTTCTCGGGGTGGCCTGGCCGCCTGGCTCCAGAGGCACCCAGACCCACCGAGCCGGCTGTTTCCAATCATCGATCGGGTGTGCGACTCGCCAGTTGCGCGGGCAGGCAGAGCGTGGGCAGCACAGGTGGCCCGAGGCTGGCCCTGCCTCTGGGGGGAGGGTGCCGGGGGGGGCCCTTCCTCTCCTGGGGCCCCCACTTGGGCCCTGCTTCCCCTCCCCCTCCGCCTGTGTCTCACCCGCCTGGGTCCCAGGAGGCCTCCCTCCCTGCCGCCCGTCTCAGGGCAGGCGTCCTCCTGTCACGGTCCCCTCCGTCCTGGTCCCTTTGGGAGCACCTG